>NC_040023.1:44754939-44828510 GCF_000972845.2 Larimichthys crocea | reverse complement strand
AACCCCGATGAAGACGAGGAGCACACCACCAGTCGCTGACAAGAGCCTAATTAGACAAACAAGTGGAACAAGCTTTGTGGGTGAACCAGCTTCACTTATAAACCACAGCTCAAATATCAAAACATATTACAGACCTAAAAGTTTGGCATCCAGAAAGTTCAAGGGCTTTTAAACCTCATCACACCGTACAGTTAACCCTCATGTATGTGAAGAGACACATCATGTTCATCACTGCCTTTTTCTCTTCAGTTTCAGACCATTTTTGGTTTAGTGTTGCTACGTAAGAAGGACAGTCATGAGACAAGGTGAAAACAAGGAGACATCTGGATGGATGTCGTAGCTTCAATCATGTTGAATAAAAAACAGCATCTGTAGGAGTGTCGTGGTTGTAGTGATGAGAATAAGTTTTTCAGACTACCACGATATTGTAAAGTTGTTATTTGCAATATGAGTCCTTAGTGCCATGTAACTGTGTCTGGTTTGTTTACGATAGAATGTAAAAAGGGATGGTGTATTAAATTATTTCTGATGTGAACAAACGGTTTATACGAAGGGCCCCAATCTTGACTACACTTGAATGACGTCACGTGGTAAAAAAAACTCAAACCCCGATGCACGAGTGACAGATGGGCGCCGGGTGCAGTGGCGGCGCCCGGTAATCAAGTTACCGGGAGGCGAGGCTGGAGGATCGTGTAGATCTCAGGAGCTCGAGCTGCAGCGGACGATGTCGATCGGGTTCCGCGACTAAGTGTCGGTATCGAAATATGGTGCTCCTGGGGGAGCCACGGGACCACCAGTCGTCTAATGGGAGGGGTGAACCGCCCGGTCGGACAAGGAGCAGTCACAAGCCCCGGCCGCTCAGTAGTGGGATCGCGCCTGTGAAGAAGACGCTGTAGTGCAGCCTGAGTAACACAGCGGACCCCAGTCTTTTTACCTCTTTGACGGTTCACAAACAGCTGGGAACGCGACAAACAACACGCTCAAAACAAGTCATTCTGTTCGACCAGCTATCATCACTGCTTTGGGATTTCTTGTCTGCATAAAACCTCCAGAAACCACTTTGTGTTTGTTTGTCCTACAGCGCTCCACCTGGAGGAGAGCACAATGACGCAGCAGTCACAGCAGCATAGGAAACAGCACACATTCATAAACTAACAGGTGTTTTCTGTCACTGATTCAAAATGAACTTCTTCCACAGGAGAAAATCTTGAAAACATGGACGTGGAAAAATGAATGAGGGCCAACTGTCGCACAGTATGTTCCACACGGTTCTCAGTAACACCCTGAGCTTTTCCTTTTCCTTGACAAGTGGAAAATGTGAAAAAAAAAGGTCACTAAAAGATGCATTTTCATCACTCATTTTCTAAACAAGACAGTCTCAGGTCTCCACCATAGAAATAGCAATAGTTCTTGAGTCATTATAGGGTTCTTCTACTAAAATAATTAATCTAATCCGGATCTGCTCTCGTAAAAGAGTTTTCTCATTTCAGCAGGACTGCTATGACATCTGGAAGGAGTACAAGCTCTCAGATGGGGACCATACGTGTCAGAAGGTAAGATAATACGGTGATTTCTATTGTTTTTAGATTGCATAAAACACATACAGTCAGGGTCAGATAACTTGTCGGAGAAAGAACAAAAGTTTACTGCTGCCTCGTTGTCCACCTTCCACCCTCGTTCATGCTTACCTGCTGCCCTCCAAGTTCATATTAAGACGCACAGCAGGCAGACCGACATCGTAGCGTTCATTGTTTTCCCCTCACATCAAGAACCCAACAAGGACTCCTGGATGAAAACATCTGGCATCCAAGGTTTTCAGTCTGGACAGTTTGATTGTGGTCATATTCATAATACAACTGTATTAGAATGATGCATTCAGGAGGCAAATATCACAGAATAAAAGGAAAAGGATGGACTAATTTGGACACAGGGGCCGCTGCGGACCGGCAGAATGCCACCTCCGACCCAACAGAGCCTCAGTCTATAACAACCTGGAAGGCTGCCTCCATCTGCAGACTCTGCAAACAGCAGTAGCCCAAGGGGTACAAGCAAACACCTGCAGATAACCACACTACCAGCTTTCTGTCAAGAACCATAGCCACCTCACCTGGGAAAATTGGCAGAAAGGGTTGTAGTCTAAAACTCCATCTACCAGGTAAATTAAAATTAAATTAAATAAATTCAAGTCTGAATGGTTTAGCTCTAAACTGATGAGCAGGTGGCACTGTGGCACGGCAGCCAATGCCATCCGTCGAAGGGATGTGGTGTGAATGGGTGAATGATATAGTAAAAGCAGTTTCAGTGGTCAGATGACGAGAAAGGTGCAATATGAGTACAGTCCATTTACTATTTATCATTTTAAGTAGAAGTAAATTTAAGGCAAAGCAAATGGGAATTAGTGCGGGGGCCCCTTCCTCATCCTCTCTGTGCAGCATCTGCAGTATTCCTGTGCTCGAATACAGCCTCAGAATTTTCTGTGTGATAAGTGATTAAACCAAAAAGAATTATTTTAATTACATCATCTGAGAACAATGTTGTAATATCAGTATAAAACTAGACTTCACATAATTACACAACTGTTGAATGTTTGTTAGTGTTATTGTGCTGATTGAGAAGCAAGGTTCAACTGGAAGAAAATATATCTTAATACTCGAGAGGTCTGCTTACGGTTGACACTTGGTTATTGTACTTTTACATAAATTAACTAGACTTAGTTACCTGCAGCATACTTTGTATAGCTGTCTTTAAATACAATTTCGTTATTCTTTGATTTTTTTCCATGATCATTCAGATACACGTTAAAAACTAAAGTTCTAAGTAAGATTAAGACTTCAAGAAACAGACACATTTTAGAACAAAAAATATATAGACAATAATATTATTATTAATCTGAGTATTCCAAACTCTATAGATGTTTGAATAATATATAGTTTTTGTATATATGGTTGCTAGTATATTGTAAGATGGTTGCTATGTTTTGTCTCAGTGCATCAGGTTAATAGATCATAACTAGGGAAATGAATCAGAACTTGAACATAAACAAAACCGACAGTCAACGAAAAAGGTTGTCTCCTGTGTCACCGACGATTAACGAAAAATTAACCCTTCAACTTGCGGATTGTTAGCATCCACTCGACGATTAAACACAAGAGTGCCGAACCGACCAAGAACTGCGCAAATGGAAAATGTGAGATTTGATTAGACTTTTTTAACTGTTTATACAATCAATTTTATTACATTTAACCGACGGTAACCGGATCAATATCGTTCTATTCGTTTAAAACAGCCAAACAGCGCATGATAATGACTTTTAGACAAATAATAAGATTTAAATGTGCAACAAGTATTATAAGTAGAATGCGTTAATTTCCATTCATCTCCAGAACATTAAGGGTAACGCGGGATATTGCATTATGGAAATAGTGGTCATGTTCGCAATGTTTGGTGGCCTACTAGCGGTTTGCCAGTTCTAGAATGTTAGGAAGTTCCGGATGTTGTCATGTTATGGAGGTTTGGCTAATTCTGGATGTTTGAGAGTTTCTGGAATGTGGCAATGTTTAGATGTTGGTGGAGTTTCTAGGAAGTTGTCAAGAAGTTGTCTAGAAGGGTAGATGTAGCCGGAATGGTTGGACAAGTTTCTGCGTGTTTGCAAGTTCTAGAATGTTAGGAAGTTTCCGGAATGTTGCCTGTTTGGACTGTGGCCCATTTCTCGCAGGTTTGCGCGTTCCTGAATGTGGCAAGTGTTGAATTTGTGAGTTCTAGAATGTTGTCAATTCTAGAATGGTTGGATGTTCTGGACTGTTGTCAGTTCCTAAAACGTTTGGGGATTTTCTTTAATGTTGACATTGCCACAATATTGGCATAATGTAAGAATATTGTCCATTTCCCGCAATGTTGTAAGTCCTAGCATGTTTTGCCAAGTCTCAATGTTGAGGAAGTTCGGAATGTTGTCATTTATGGAATTTGGATAATTCTAGAAGTTTGAGGATTTTTTTTCGGAATGTGGCAAGTGTTAGAAAATGTTTTTGGTGAGTTTACTAGAATGTTTCAAGTTGCCTATTCTAAAGAATGGGTGGATGTTCCGGAATGTTGTTAAGTGCTACGAAATTTTGGGACCTTCGGGAATCCTTGTAATTTTGCACGATAGTGGCATATTGTAGAATATTGCCATTTTTTTTGGAATATGTGGTAAGTTTCCAGAATGTTTTAATGTTTCACGTTTATAAATTGTTTGGACGTCTCTAATGTTCTCATTTTCCACGATATGGGCATAATGTAGAATATTGGTCATGTTCCGGAAGTTGACAAGTTCTAAGCATGTTTTGCCATTTCAAAAGGTTAGGAATTCCAGAATGTTGTCCATGTTATGGAATGTGGCAATTTCGAGAATGGTTGAGAGTTTCCGGAATGTGTGGCAAGTGTTAGAATGTGGGTGATTCTAAATGTTGTCAAGTTCTCTAGAATGGTTGGAATGTTCCGAATGGTGAACAAAGTTGTAGCATGTTTGCCAGTCTAGATTTAGGAGTTCCGGAATGTTTGTCATGTTATGGAATGTGGGCAAATTCCTAGAAGGGTTGAAAGTTCCCCGGAATGTGGCATTATGTTATGTTTCTGGACTGTTGAGATGGCTAGAATATTGGTGAGTTCGGAATGTTGGCAAGTTCTAGAGAATAGTGATGTTCGGCATGTTTCCAGTTCTAACGTGTGACTGTCTTCTAATGTTAACATGGTTCCACAATAGTGGCATAATGTAGATATTGCCATGTTCCGCAATGTTGGGGTAGTCCTAGCATGTTTGGCCAGTTTCTTGACAATGGTAGGAAGTTCCGGAATGTTGTATGTTATGGATGTTGAGATAATCTAGAAGGGTTGAGAGTTCCGGAATGTTGCAAGTGTTAGAATGTTTTGTGAGTTCTAGAATGTTGTCAGTTCGAGAATGGTTGATGTTCTGGAATGTTGTCAGTTTTCTAGAATGGGTGGATGTTCCCCGGAAGGTTTGCAAGTTCGGAAATTTTTGGACATTCTGGAATCCCTTCTGTTCTGGAATCCTTGTCTCTTGTAATTTGCCCACCACAATAGTGGCATATTGTAGAATATTGTGCCCTAATGTTAAAAATCCAGTTTTTAATTGATATTGACAGTGTGCTCAGATGATTTATGTTAAAGAATTATTTTTGTGTTTGATCACATTATCACACAGCAAACCTGACGATGTATTCTAGCACAGGAATATTGCACACACTGCACAGAGATAAAGAGGAACCAGGCCTTGATAGGAGGCTCAGCAGCTAATTTGCACTTTGCTTTGATTAAATTATGATACTATATATACAGATCATTATAATGAACAGTAGAGGACCCAAACTGCAAACACCAACCACAAAAGAGAATACATTTATACAGTTTATTCAATCAAATTAATAGTGCAACTCAGGAGCAGGGTGACTGGATGAGATCTTAAATGTTAGAGAAACAGAACAGTGCAAGGCTGGTGGTGGCAGCAAACTTCAGGAGCAGGTGTTTAGATAAGACTGAGCTGGATGGATGACTGGCAGGATTTCCTGAAGCACAGGGAAAGTAAGGTTAAACAGGATTCAAAAAACAAATCTGGAAGTCTGGAAGGTGGAATCAGTCCTCTATATAGGATGACTGGATGATGAGCAGCAGGTGGTGAGCTGACAGTCAGGTGAGAGGGAGACTGGAGGTCACATCCAGCAACACACAAAACAGAGAGACAGACATGTCAGACAAACAGAAGGTGGAGTTTGGTAACTTACATTTTACAACCAGTACAAGTAAGACCTAACTACATACCACTACAGGCTACAACCTGCAGGCTGCCTCCACCTGCATGTTGTAGCCTCAGGCTTGGAGGTGGATGATCAGGCTACTGCCTCACCAAGTGCTTGCTCCTGATGGGACTGTTGCGTCTCCGTAAATTATTTAATAAACCTGCTCTATATAAAATGTGTAATGAGATAACTTTGACGTCATCATGATTTGGTGGTACGTGAATTGCGTTGAATTGAATTGAATTGAATTGAATTGAATTGAATTGAATTATTAAGTGGAGCTTTGGACTGCAACCGTCTGCCACTTTCTACAGGTGGAGGTTGCTTACAGATTGTTGTCAAAGGCTGGTAGGTGGATGGTCAGGCCATGTCTACTTGTCACAGTCTGCAGGTGGAGGTGGCCTGCAGGTTGTTGGCAAGGGTTGGTAGGAGGAGGGTTGGGCTCCAGCTGCTTGCCAGAGTCTTCAGCTGGAGGCGTGCTGCAGGCTGGTGGTAGAGGCTGGCAGGTGGAGGATCAGGGTACAGCTGTATGCCACAATCTGCAGGTGGAGGTGGCCAGAAGGCTGGAGGCAGAGGCTGGCAGGTGGAGGATCAGGCTCAAGCTGCTTGCCACAGTCTGCAGCTGGAGGCGGGCTGCGGGCTGTTGGGCAATGGCTGGTAGGTGGATGGTCAGTCTAAAGCTGCTATCCACAGTATGCAGGTGGATGTGGACAGAAGACTGGTGGAAGAGCCTGGCAGGTGCTGGGTCAGGGTACAGCTGCTTGCTACAGCTGGTGGAGGCGCCCTGGAGACTGGAGGCAGAGGCTGGTAGGTGGAGGGTGAGTCAAAAGTGCTTCCCAGAGTCTGCAGGTGAAGGTGGCTTGCAAGCTGTTTGCAAAGGCAGGCAGGTGGAGGGTCAGGGTACAGCTGCTTGCCACAGTCTACAGGTGGAGGCGGCCTGCAGGCTGGTGTCAGAGGCAAGCAGGTGAATGGTCAGGCTCAAGGTGCTTGCCAGAGTCTGCAGGCTGTTGTATGTATGCTGTTGTCAGACCCTCCATCTGGTGGCCTGGAGGCAGAGGCAGGCAGGTGGAGGGTGAGGGTACAGTTCTTTGCCACAGTCTACAGGTGGAGGCACCCTGAAGACTGGAGGCAGAGGCTGGAAGATGGAGGATCAGTCAAAGCTGCTTCAGGTCACCTCCACCTGCAGACTGTGGCAAGCAGCTGCCCCCTGACCCTCCACCTGCCAGCCTCTGCCACTAGCCTGCAGGCCGTCTCCACCTGCAGATTGTGGCAAGAAGCTTTGACTCACTCTCCATCTACCAGCGGCTTGCCATAGTCTACAGGTGGAGGCACCCTGAAGGCTGGAGACAGAGAGTGGTCGATGGAGTGTCAAAGCGTCTTGCTACAGTCTGCAGGTAGAGGTGGTCTGCAGGCTGTTGGCAAAGGCTGACAGGTGGATTGTCAGTCAAAGATGCTTGCTAGAGTCTGCAGGTGGAGGCAGCCTGCAGGCTGGCAGGTGGAGGGTCAGGCTCAAGCTGCTTGTCAGAGTCTCCAAGTGGAGGCGTCCTGAAGGATGGTGACAGAGGAAGGCTGGTGGAGGGTCAGGGTACAGCTGCTTGCCACAGTCTGCAGATGGAGACGGCCTGTAGGCTGGTGGCAGAGGCAGGTAGGTGGAGGGTCAGTCAAAGCTGCTTGCCAGAGGCAGCAGGTGGAGGCATGCTTCAGGCTGGTGGAAGAGGCTGGTAGGCGGAGGAACAGTATGCAGGTGGATGTGGACAGAAGGCTGGATGTAGAGGCTGGTACATGGAGGGTTATTCAAAGCTTCTTGCCACAGTCTGCAGGTGGAGGGGGGCTGCAGGGTGTTAGCAAAGGCTGCCAGGTGGAGGGTCAGGGTAAAGCTGCTTGCCACAGTCTGCAGGTGGAGGCGGCCTGAAGCCTGGAGGCAGAGGCTGGTAGGTGGAGGGTTTTTCAAAGCTTCTAGCCACAGTCTGCAGGTGGAGGCGGGCTGCAGGCTGTTGGCAAAGGCAGGTAGGTGGAGGGTCAGGGTGCAGCTGTTTGCCACAGTCTGCAGGTGGAGGCAGCCTTAAGGCTGGAGGGCCAGGGTACAGCTGCTTTCCACAGTCTGCAAATGGAGGCAGACTGCAGACTGGTGGAAGAGGCTAGCAGGTAGAGGGTCAGTCTTCAGTTTGTAGCAAGACGCTTTGACACTCCATCGACCACTCTCTGTCTCCAGCCTTCAGGGTGCCTCCACCTGTAGACTATGGCAAGCCGCTGGTAGATGGAGAGTGAGTCAAAGCTTCTTGCCAGAGTCTGCAGGTGGAGGCGGGCTGCATGCTGTTGGCAGAGGCTGGCAGATGGAGGGTCAAGCTACAGCCTGCTGCTAGAATGTAAAGGTGGAGATGGGCTGCAGGTCATTGGGAAAAGCTTTGAAGATGTAGGCTGTAGCTGGTTAGTGGAGTGCCAGGAGTCAGCTGCTTGCCAGAATCTGCAGGTGGAGGACCTCCAGGTTGTTCTTAGAGGCTCATAGATGATTTTCTGATGTACTGTTCTGCCAATATATGCAGGTGGAGTTGGCCTGCAGGTCATTGACAGAGGTTGGCAAGTACAGGCTTGTGCTACAGGTGGTGGTCAGAGTCTGCAGGTGGAGGAGACCTGCATTGTGTTGGCTGGTGGGTGGAGGGTCAGGCTAAAGCTTGTTGCCAGAATGTGGAAGTGTAGGTGGACTGCAGGTCGTTGGCAGAGACAGAAAGTGGGTGGTGTTTGAATTTGAAGCTGGAGGAGGCTTACAGGTTGTAGGTTGAATCTGGTTGGTGGAGGGCCAGGAGTCAGCTGTTTTCCAGAGTCTGCAGGTGGAGAAGCTTGTTGGCTGAGGTTGGTTGTCAGAGGCTTGTGTTACAGGTGGTGGTCAGAGTCTGCAGGTGAAGGAGGCTTTAGGTGGATGCTGTTGTCTGAGATGGGTTTGTCTTTTGGTTGTCTTTTGTTATTTTGAGTCTTAAGGTGGATGATAGGTTTGTTGGTTGATGAGGTAGGAGGTTGTAGGTGGAGGATGGAATGGAGCATCCAATTCCTAGTTCCTGGCTCTCTTCTGTTTTGGCTTGCCAGACTTTGGTTTGCCAGAAATGTCCACATCATAATGAGGAGGATGGACTCCGACCCCAAAACGCTGGTCGATAGTCACCAGTCCATCTTCACTGACTGATTCTGTGAAGCTAGGACGACCCAGTCGCTCCCACAGCTTGGTTTTGACCCGACGTCCCAGCTCTAAAGTGTATGGACGCGGGTGTCCATTCTTGTACCTGTGAGGAGCAGAGAAACAGAAATGAAACAATTATGATCTATTTCATGGAAAATGTCACCTGTTGCGTTGAAAAGAGATTTTGTCTAAATCAACAAATCATGTTGGCAACTTGGGACCAAGTCCAACGAGCTGGTAGAAGCAGTGGAAACTTGACCAGGAGAAGGCTGGGAAAGACGGGCTACAGAGGTCCGCTTCCTCTTCTGGGGCAGGCTAGTAGGTGTAGCAGAGTGCTGGTGCTTTGGAGAATTAAGAAAGAGGATGTCAGGCTTCAGTAAATTTACTTACTTAACAAGTTGAAATTGAAAAGTGAAGATTTCACAGAGCAAAGTTTTAAATTTGTCAGAGATTAGATGGAAATGCCCTGCTTGTTACACTCATGTAAATGTAAATGACTGCTATATACAGTGCAATCTGCCTGTACGATGTCTCAAAACACTCAGTGTTGAAAATATATTCTGTCATGATTTCTACATTTTGTCAAGCAGTCTAATTCTCTCGTTCTGGAGAATGACATTTTGAACAATTTGGGACATAAACCTTTGAAAAATAAATCTATTAAAAATAAAACCCAGATTTCTAACCTGGTTGTCCCTGCAGCACGGACACTGCCTGTGAGCTGCAGGCTTATTTGTTCTCTCTGACTGACGTACAGCAATTTGTCTTTTACTGCTGTAGTTATGGTCTTGGTTTACCACATTACACTGAAAGGATACACACACATTAGAATGAGGCTTTACAAGTACATGATATGCAACAAACAGCACCGAATAATGTCAGTTTTACATTTCCTGCAAAAAATGAACTTCTCTTAGATAATTACATTTGAGCAACATAAATGTCTGAGCCCTTTCAACCCATAGAGTTCTGTTCATTCCTTGTTAACACAGACACATTTATCTACCAGGGAACAAGTGACAGGCTGTGCCCATCTAACCTCTAGTGCAGGCTTTCAAAGTCAGAGACTTTGGGCCTCCTCTCAGACAACGTTCAACGTTTGTTTATTTAAATGTGTGACATAAATTATTTATTATTAGTAGATAGTATAGTTTCGACTGAGACTGCATACTAAAACTGGTCAATTTTATGATTTTGGACTATTTTGCCTCCATAAAATGTTTTTTTTTCAGAAAAGACTAAAGATGATGCTAAAAACACACTAATTTGTTTTTAGCAAATAAATGTATGTAAATATTTTGTTTATTTGTGTCTGTAGATTTCTGAATTCACCAAAAGTTCATTTACATAATTTAATATAAAATGTCAGGAAGAATACCAAAAATAATTATCTTAATGTATCTAATCAACTGGGGAAGTTTGATGGTGATATGGATTTGTTAATATTTTTTACCCTCTTCACCTGCAGTCTTGTTAAATATACAGTATGTAATTTTACAATACACGAGGGGTTTGTTCATATTTAATTCCTAATTTTTTCTGTTGACAGTATTTACTGGTTTATTCAGAGATAAAAAGAGATATACAAAATCCCTTCTGAAAACCTTTGACTCGATATGATACGTCAACATGATTTTTATCCAGCGTTCACATTAATGTTCTGGAGATGAATGGAAATTAACGCATTTCTAATTAGATAATACTTCGTTTGCACATTTAAATCTTAATATTTGTCATAAAGTCATTATTTCATGCGCATGTTGCCCTGTAAGCAAACAATAGAGGCGATTGAGTCCTGTACAGTCCGGAAAATCGATATAAACATAAAAAAACTACTCAAATCCGCACATGTTTCCCGGTTATAAAATGTGGGGATGCAATTTCTTGCTTCGCTTCTTCACTCTGTGTCTTTGTTAATCGTCGAGGTGATGGAAAAAATCCGCAGGTGAAGGTGTAAATGTTTCGTTAAAGAGTGTGAAAACAGGAGACAACTTTTTCGTGACTGTTCGGTTTTTGTATTATGTTCAAGTTTATGATCTGTCCCCTAGTTTATGATGTATTAAAAATGATGCACCGGAACAAACATAGCAACCATATATACATATATTGGCACCATATATACATTATATTATTATTATTCAACATTCTATAGAATGCTTGATATCAGATTAATAATAAGTATGATTTGTCGATTATAGTTTTTTTGGGTGCTAAAATGTGTCGCCTTCTTTAATGTCTGTAATATGTTAATATTTACTTAGACCTTTAGGTTACGTTGTTCTGAAATGATCATGGAAAATAAATAAATATATAAATAATGTATTAAACTATATAAAGTTCTGCAGGATAAGTCGATAAGTTACGGTAAAAGTACAATAACGTGTCCAGTGAAAGCAGAACTCTCGATTATTAAGATATATTTTTTATTCCGTAACCTTCACCCGCATCAAGATACATAACAAGAACACAATCAACAGTTGTGAAATTAATGTGAAAAGTCTAGGTTTAACTGATTAGACGTGTTCTAAGATTGATGTATATTAATAATTTTTTTTGTGTTTAATCCACATTACACACAGAAAATCTGAGCTGTATTGCGAGCACAGGAATACGGCAGATGCTGCACAGAGAGGACGAGGAGGGGCCCAGCAGCTAATTCCCTTTGCTTTGCTTAAAAAATATACTAAAAATTGTAATGTAGTAAATGGACTGTACTTATATTGCACTTTTTAGTCATCTGACCACTGAACTGCTTTTGCAATATACTTCACACCCATTTCATCCACACACCATAGACAGATGGCATTGGCTGCCATGCAAAGTGCCAACTGCTCATCAGTTTTGGACTAACCATTCAGACTTTTAATTGAATTTATTAATTTATTGGTAGATGGAGTTTTAGACTACAACCTTCTGCCAATTTTCCCAGGTGGAGGTGGCTTATAGGTTCTTGACAGAAGCTGGTAGGTGTGGTTATCTGCAGGTTGTTTGCTGACACTTGTGGCTACTGCTGTTTGCCAGAGTCTGCAGATGGAGGCAGCCTCCAGGTTGTAGAATGAGGCTCGTGGGTGGAGGTGGACAGTCTGCAGGTGGGTCGTCTGCAGGTCCAGCAGCGGCCCGTGTCAATCTAGTTCCATCATTTTAATTATTTCTGTTGATATTTGCCTCCTGACTGCATATATTTCTAATAAAGTTGTATTTAATGAAATGACCACAATCAAACTGACAGACTGAAAACCTTGAGCCAGATGTTTTCATCCAGGGTCTGATGTGAGGGAAAAACGGGAAGCTACTATGTAGGTCTGCTGTGTGCTTAATATGAACTTGGAGGCAGCAGGTAAAATGAACGAGGTGGAGGTGGACAACGAGGCAGCAGTAAACTTTGTTCTTTGTCTCCGAACAAGTTAATCTGACCTTGACTGTATGTGTTTATGCATATAAAAATCAATAGAAATCGATTGTATTATCTTCCCTTTTGACAAGTATGGTCCCCATCTGGAGAACTGTATCCTTCAAGATGTCATAGCGTCATGCTGAAATGAGGAAAACATATTTTAGAGAGCAGATCCGGATTAATTATTTTAGTAGAAGAACCCTATAATGACTCAATACTTTATTTCTATTTCTTTGTGGGGACCTGATAGCTTCTTGTAAAATGAGAGACTCATGAATCTTTGTCTGACCTTTTTTTTTTCACATTTTCACTTGTCAAGGAAAAAGCTCAGGTGTACTGAAAACGTGAACACTAGCTGTGAGACAGTGTGACCTCATTCATTTTTACACGTCCATGATTTCAGATTTCTCCTGTGGATGAAGTTTCATTGAATCAGTGAAAGAAAAACCTGTTAGTTTACTGATGTGTGCTGTTTCATTGACTGCTGTGACTGCTGCTCATTGCTGCTCTCCTCCAGGTGGAGGCGCTGTAGGACAAACTAACACAAGTGGTTTCTGGAGGTTTTTCATGGCAACAAGAAAATCCAAAGCAGTGATGAAGCTGTCGAACATAGAAGGAGCTTGTTGTTGAGCGTGTGTGCTGTCCCAGCTGTTTGTTGAACAGTACAAAGAGTGTAAAAAGACTGGGTCCCGCTGTGTTACTCAGGCTGCACTACAGCGTCTATTCACAGGCGCGATCCCACTACTGAGCGGCACGGGGGCTTTGACCTGCTCCGTGTCCGACCTGGGCCGGTGCACCCCTCCTTAGACGACCTGGTGGTCCCGGGCTCCCCCAGGAGCACCATATCGATACCGAACTTAGTGCGGACACCCGATCGACATAGTCCGCTGCAGCTCAGAGCTCCTGAGCTCAAACGATCCTCCAGCCTCAGCCTCCCGGTAACTTGGATTACAGGCGCGCGCCACTGCACCCGGCGACATCTGTCCTCGTGCATAGGGGGTTTGAGTTTTTACACGTGACGTCATCAAGGTAGTTCAAGATGGGGCCATTCGTAAAACGTTTGTTCACATCAGAAATAATTTAACACACCACTACATTTGTACATTATACGTAATGTTATGTTAAAAATCCAGTTTTTAACTGATATTGACAGTGTGCTCAGATGATTTATGTTAAAGAATTATTTTTGTGTTTGATCACATTATCACACAGCAAACCTGACGATGTATTCTAGTACAGTTATATTGCACACACTGCACAGAGATAACGAGGAACCAGGCCTTGATAGGAGGCACAGCAGCTAATTTGCACTTTGCTTTGATTAAATTATGATACTATATATACAGATCATTATAATGAACAGTAGAGGATCCAAACTGCAAACACCAACCACAGAAGAGAATACATTTATACAGTTTATTCAACCAAATTAATAGTGCAACTGGAGCAGGGTGACTGGATGAGATCTTAAATGTTAGAGAAACAGAACAGTGCAAGGCTGGTGGTGGCAGCAAACTTCAGGAGCAGGTGTTTAGATAAGACTGAGCTGGATGGATGACTGGCAGGATTTCCTGAAGCACAGGGAAAGTAAGGTTAAACAGGATTCAAAAAACAAATGTCTGGAAGGTTGAATCAGTCCTATAGGACGACTGGACGATGAGCAGCAGGTGGTGAGCTGACAGTCAGGTGAGAGGGAGTCATCTGTCAGTAGTAAGAAGTGTTTTCCTACTGCAAGATGAAGTACTTTTATCTTTCAGAAACTGGCTGTGCAGTGTTCTGTCTAATTACCTGCCATTAATACCACTAAAGTTATAATGATTTATGTTACATTAAGAGAACATACATGTATCAATTAGCACATGTTTAATATTACTAGTCTGTAAACAAATGCTTGGTGTTAAATTACATAATGATTTTACAACTTTGTTTTGATGCCGCAAGATAATAAAGGCTACCCCCAGTTTTGCACCTTGCACACATGACGGTCATTGTTTCCATGAACCTTTGACTTGATTATACAAACGTCCTGAAGGCAGCTAGAGATCCACCTGCAGTGCTCCTTATTTCCTTACTTGCTGTTTTAGTTTACAGAGTTTAATCTTCAAATTAGCCCAATTAAAAATGATGAAAGAATAAACAAGCCCTCCACCGATCAATCTGATGACTCACAAGTTGGAAAGATGAGTCGGTTTCATAAGAGCAGTGCAGAGTGAAAAGACATTCTGCTGTCATTAGAAGGGTTAGGAGGTATTTAAGTGCATTTAAACATTTGGATGCACATCTTTTTAATCTACCATATTAAAAGCAAGGTGATTTACTAAATTGTGCACCTTTAAAAAAAAAATCTTTATTTTATTATTATTATTATTATTATTAGCAGTAGTAGTAGTAGTAGTAGTAGTGTAAGTCATTGTAGTAGTAGTGGGCTTACAAAGGGAGTTGCTGATCTCTAATACTCACGAAATCTTTGTGGAGCTGCAGCCTGACCGTTAAAATCAATGATTAAAATAGAAACTTTGAGTTACACGTTTAAATATATGGGCTACACACAGACATATAGTTCAATAAACACATATTGTGACAGTCGGTACATATCTTTGCAGATTTTTTTTTCCCAACCAAAATAAAACGTCCCTGTTACTTTTCATTCAGGCATTTCCGTCAGCTACTAAAACCGTGCAATCATCAACAATCGACGCTGAGTGAGAACCAGGAAGGTCCACAGCGCCGGGCATGAAACTACAAAACAGGAAAACTGTCGCGAGGACACAGGTGTAGAGAAAAAGTCCAGCTTCATATTAATAACACAGTTATTTTTAAATCTCTTCCTCGGTACCTGTTAGCGCTGTGTGTTTGCTGCGTCATGTTTGTCTCTGCACAGAACTCAGCGCCATGTTTCAAGGATTTCACCCTCGTCATGGTGAGTGACTGAGAGGCGGCTGACTGACTAAACTAACTATCTAACTAACTGACTGACTGACTATTTAACTGACTGACTATCTATCTATCTATCTATCTATCTATCTATCTATCTATCTATCTATCTATCTATCTATCTATCTATCTATCTGACTGACTGACTGACTGACTGACTGACTATGTGTAGTTAGCAGTAAATCAGAGCTTCACTTTCATTTTCGTGCTGCGAAGTGTAACCACAGTTTGTTGAATGGATGTGGAAAATATTTCTGTTCCGTTTAAGACGTAAAAATGAAAGTTGTAAATGAACAGGAATATTGGGTGAAAGCAAAAGTAAAAGCACTTTTATTATTATATTATTATTACTGATCCATTCATGTGTGAGCAGCATTTTTCTGTCATAGTTGCTTTAGGTGGAGCTAATCTGTTCTATACAGAGCTCTGTATCATGTTTATTTTCATTAAAGCCAATTATTTTCTGTTCATTTATTCTTCATTTGGATTGTGTAACATCATTCAGTAGCAACAAATGGCCATCACTCATAAGTGACATGTTCAGATTGCTTATTGTGTCCAACCAATAGTTATAATATAAAAATAATCCAGTTTATTGTAAAAAGAAGAAGACATAAGTCATTCAAATAGTTGCTAATCACCCTTTATTGTTGTGTTTCTCCCCTCAGCCAGCAGTGGCTGTTGGTAATGTGGGCCAGCTGGCTGTGGACCTCATGGTGTCCACTCTCAACATGAGCAGAGTGGGCTACATGCACACAGACTGTATAATCCCCATGGCTGGGAACAACCCGTACGCCACCTGCAAAGAGGACGTCGAGGAGCTGCACACTCCTGCAGAAGGTACGACGTGATCCCTGCGGATCCGATGTGGATCTTTGGGTCTTGATTATTTGGTTGCTGTAGAGGAGAACATGTGAGAATTTTACCTGTGAAGTGTTTTCTTTATTATACTGACAATGAGCGCCTGATCGAGGTTATTTTACACATTCTTCATTTTATCTGTCAACCTTTTCTCATCAACAGTTTACACAGCAGCAGAGCTGAAGTTAGCAGTTCTTCAAATCAGAGCACCAATTATTCAGGTAAACACAGTTTGTGTGTGTTTGAGGCCTCTCCTTTTAATTGTATGATCTAAGCTTTTATCTGAATTATGATTTGAAAGCATGAACTATGTCTTTATCTTGAATGACGATGTGGTTTTTGTTTCCATGGACTCAAATTGGAATAAGTTAAAGTATTTACAGCTCTAACTTTTGTTTTAATTCCAGACAAAATCCAAAAAGTTCAGACAGCTGCTCGTGTCTTGGATCAAAGCCAGCGGCTTCTCCAGGACTGTGGTTCTGTCCAGCAGCCATGCCTACCAGAGGGACGACCAACAGCTACAAGGGTACCTAACTTCATTTCACTTCAACGCTGCGTTTCTTTCCTTTTTCTGCTGCCACTCATGTCTACTGACAAATATGTGTCCATGATAGCACGCCTCTGAGGTACGTGGTCACTCCGTCCCTGCTGAAGGGGAGTGTGGACGCGTTGAAAGAGCTCGGCTGGAGGGAGTTGGAGAGAGTGGCACCCTTCCCTGGACTGACAGACGCCAACACAGAGCCGCGCCTTTACATCCCCGGAGGAGGAATAACCAAAGGCCTCTACACAGACAGGTACAGAGAGAGAAAAAATAGCTGTGTCAGCCTGCTGGATAACTATTGAGGCTATTGTTAGAAGTTCAAAGCAGTTATTTTTATATACTTCAAATTAAGAAATTCAAAATAGAGCTCGTGGTTCTGGAATAATTCGATGGTTCTGCATAATTATCCAGTTGCAGCAACAAATTGTGCACGATGAGCTGGTTATATGGCATTCTGACATAATTCACTCATAATCGTGAGTCTGTGACAAGCAGCACACCACGTAAAATGTGTTGACTGTTTTACACTCACTTTTTTCTACAAGATGTCAACTTAAAAGTGTCTGTAAAGCCTGCAGAATAACACTTTCCCCGCAGCAGTATTTTTTAATGAATTGATTAATAGCAGGATTTGACCATCCGTTTTTTTTGTTACGTGTCTGATCGTGTGTGCTGCATGTTGTGTTCAGTTGTGCGGAGGATCTCCCGCTGGCTGTGCTGCTGCTCTTCTGCTCAGAGGGTGACAACATCCCAGACGCCTTCACACTCGTCAACCACCTCAACGACTGGCTCCATCTGCTGGACACTCCTGTAAGTGAAGAGCAGACGGCCGTGGTGCACTTAGATGACAGAGCTTTTAGTACTTTTCACTATGGAGAGAAAATGACCAGTACAGCATGTATTTTAAGATTGTACATTTCTAATTATGGCTTTTTTTTGGATTCACATTTCAGAGCCAAAAGCCCAACCAATGGAAGATCCCGACTTCTTGGAGTCTTCTGTTTGGCAGCGGCATCCCTCCGGCACTCTTCTGATACACACATATTTCGTTTTTGCTATTTTTAGCTGCGTAATTAGTGTCTGGGGACTGCAGCAAGTCAAAACTCTGAAAACTCACAAATGTTTTCTTTGCATCCGTGACATGACATCATTACATTTTTCAGCGAATTCTTCACTGAGGTCAAATCTGGTTAGTATTTACCTGGTCTGGACATAAAACACGGTTGTAATCCGACCCAACAAGAACCCTCCCACTCTTGGACGTTCATCAGTTTCCATTATTTTGATAAGAATCTTTAAAAGTACAAACATTACATGCACTTACAGAGTTTTGTTTTCTAGTACTGAAGCATTTAAATGTTGTTTTCCAATAAAGAATCCTGTGTAAATTTGCCTAAGATGATTAAGACTTTGATATAACTTTGTTGTTTTCACTGAACCCTGCCTACTCGCCTCCCTAACTGAAAGTGCTTGGCCAGGTGCCATGCTGTGTTCCTGGCAGTCCCGCCTCTGTGAAATCTGACTCCTTTCTACAACATGTTACAACAACTTACATAGTTGTAACAACAAGACGGCACTCTGAATCATACTTTGACCTTGTTGAGCCGTTTTTTGCCAAGTTTGTGGTTTCCCCATTCTGTCTGCACAATTGTTTTGGGTGGTTCCGTGCAGCATGGTTGTGGGAAAGGAATGTCCTGACAGTGTTTTGTAAGAGGAAATGTTAAGAGAACCAGAAAATCAAGGTTTGGCTTTGAAAAAGACACATCCATCATTTGAAAAGTAAAACGAATATATTTTATATATACATTAATTAAGGCTTTGCTCAAAAATATATAGACTTCAGTGATCCCACACTGGTAAAATTCACTTGTCACAACAGCTCATGTACACAATGCTGATAAGAAGTTACTCATAAGTCAGAAAAGAGTCTGACAGCTGTTGGAATGAAGGACCTGTGGTAGTGGTCCTTCTTGCACGGTGGGAGTTGCAGTGTGAAGGAGCTGTTTAAGGCCTCCACAGTCTCATGCAGAGGATGAGAGGAGTTGTTCATGATGGATGTCAGCTTTGCTAACAACCTCCTCCCCTCGTACTTCCTCTATGGAGTCTAGGGGGCAGTCCAGGACAGAGCTGGACCTCTTGACCCTCTGTTGCTCTCCCTCCATTTTCATCTTTGAACCTTAAAGGGGCAATATGCAGGATTCAGTGCCATCGTCAACCCTATCGCCTCACCCATTCACTGTAGAAACATGGAAGTTCAACATGGCAGACTCCATGGAAGAGGACCCACGGCATCTGTAGATTAGTAAAAGACTCATTCTAATGTTACAAAAACATTATGATTCTTATTTTCCTGGTGATTACACACTGATGAAAACATGGTTATGAATATCAGATTCCGTTTTTGCCACATTCATAAATACAGCTTTCTAAATCCCCTTTAAATCTTACACAGTGGAACTGCCAACAAATTATGTATTAAAATCAAAAATATAATTAGTTTATTACCTTATTTAACCTCTTTTCGGTTAAAAATACAAAAGATACTGTTTGCATTGCCAGGCAACAGTCATAAGGCCACCTTAGCCTAGCCTAGCATAAAAATAAATAACTGAAATAGAAAGTCACATATAATATCGTAAAATAACTGTAAACTAAAAACTGCTGGACTGGCTCCAACTTAAGTGATAAAATCTACGCACCTGCATAACTTAATAACTAACATGTCTTGTTTGTTAAAAAACGACCCAAAAATGTTTCAAAACTACAAATAGCTGTTTTGTGGATGTTTCTTAGCTAACCGCAGTAGCTGTAGCTACAGTACTGTAACTTTGTTGGTTGCTTGGCAACATTAAAACCCAAATGTACAAAAATGCTACAAAAACTAAATAAAACCACAACTTGTTTCACACCCCGTTGTTTGTAAATGAGATGTTAATTTTTGAGATTTGCTGCTAGGGTTTTGCTGCTTGTAGCTAATGAAGTGACTGGACTGTTTGTGGTGAAGTAACCAGAGGAGAGCAAAGACAGGTTGTTATGTAAACTAGATAATACCAGTTTTATTTGTAGATAACACTCTAAGAGAAAGAGAAACTTAAGACAAATTCATTTCAAAAGGAGAACAAGTCATCAAATCAGCTTTTCTACTGTATTCAAATCTGTAACATTGTCGTTCATCTATTTTTTTTTTACAAGCAAAAATATGTCTTTTTACACACACGCACACACACACACATCTTTTTAAAAAGAACACTATGTACATCATGGAAACATTACATGCCACTGAATTGCTCATGTGGGAGGAGGCAGTGCTTTTCATTTAACCAACCCCCCCCCATCACTGTGAAAAACTTCAAGTAATCTCTTATAAAAAATAGAACATTTTTATTTTTCCCCTCCTGAAAAAAGGTTTTCTAAAAATACATATATGAACAGCATTACAATTTGGCAATGCATAGCCCCTATTAGTCTTAATTTCATAGATGCAAAGAAGCATAATAGATTGACAAAGCTGCAAATAATATTAAAGCCAAAATAAACCCAAGGGATTCTCTTGATCCTGAAGCAGGCTGTGGTTGAGGTTTGACCCGGGTG
Source organism: Larimichthys crocea (assembly GCF_000972845.2). Lineage (NCBI taxonomy): Eukaryota > Metazoa > Chordata > Actinopteri > Sciaenidae > Larimichthys > Larimichthys crocea. The sequence goes on along the minus strand of NC_040023.1, from coordinate 44,808,225 downwards.
TAAAGCGCTGGTGTGTTTTCTCGTGTGCTCTCTTCAAAGAATGTCGAAGTGTCTGCTGTAAACAGTTTAGAGAGGATGAGGAGACATGAGGAGATCTAAGGGTGGACTGTGGATTGTGGGAGTGACATGCTGCTTAAGGGAAAAAGATGAAGGAGGTGTGCATTGGCTGAATAATGCCACTGAGCTTGGACCAAAAAAAAAAAAAAAAAAAAGCGAAGAGAGGAGAGCTGGCTGTGATGTAGGTGAGGAAGCGTATTTTTGGAGCCTGAGGAAGGAGGACACAGAGGTTGAGAGAGAGCTGGAATTCCCTGCCGATGTTGGCTTTGATGCCAGAGCTGTCGGTGCGTGGCCGCAGGTGGAGGTGGTTAGCAGTCACTGGTTTTCGCCCTGTCGAAACACACAGAGTATTTAAAGAGGTTGAACTTGACAAATCTCCTAACAGAGTGTCAGTGAAGCTCAGGAGTGATCAAAGCGACTCGTGCCACAAAATCAAGTTAGTGAGTGTCTAAAACCAAACGGCAGAGCAGGAAAGGGAAGCTGTGGCATGTCAGTGTCAACATTAGACTGATTATCAATGCAAAGCAGTTGTGTTTAAAAAGCAACATCTGCCCAGATATTCTTAGCTTTGAACACTTGAACACAAATGTGGTCATTTCTAAACATTACAACACAGCATTAGATCTGATCTGACTCATCCCCGTGTGATGTGAAACAATCAGTTAAACTTTGATCTTTGATTAATCTTTATCCAGCAAAAATGTCACTTTTTTTAGTTTTTTTCTCTCTCTTTGATTGGGTTTTGGTTTGTTGGTCAGACTTTCAAAGATGTAATGTGGAGTTCTGGGAACATGAAATGAGCACCTACTGTGCTGCCACCTTCAAAAATCAGCCAGAGAAAAGGTTATGTAGACATAAATCTGCTAAATCCAGCCTTGTTTGTGTCTGTGCCGTTTACCGCTCAAACCTTCTCACCCCAGCATAAATAACACATGAAACAGAAAGAATGTCTTTAGAAGTGAAATGATTGGTTAGATGGCAGAACATTATCAGCACCTATTTTGATAATCAAAGTAGTTTTCAAAGCAAAAATACCGAACATTCCCTCGTTATAGCTTCCTTATTTTGAGGACTTGCTGCTCCTTTGTCTCATGTGATAGTAATTGATAGTAACTGATTATTTCTAGAACACATTTGGCTTCACAATTCTGTCCCCTGACATCCCCTAGACTAAATGTACTAAATTGCAGCCCAAATCTAATTTGATGAACTACAGCACAAGACGTTACACTCAACAGTCCTCCAGCCTGTTAAATGAACAAAGGTTCAGTTACCAAACCGCTGCTGAATTTCAAACTTCTATTGAAACGTTCACAAGGCCAAAACACAACTGATGCAGTATCAAATCCACAAACCAAGAACACAGCCATGCTGTAGTCCTGAAGAAACTTTAAGACCTCATGAAGCGAGTCTGAAAGTTAGGACAGCAGCAAAACCATACGAACATGCATCGAATGAGCTTCAACATGTTTGGTGTGATGGATTTATAGCCTCAGGACAAGAATTGACTGTTTATTGGTGAATTACTTCCTTGGATGATTGTCAAGGTACCATCAATGATTCTGTTCTAGCACCCCCAACAGAAAAAACTTTGGTAGTTGTTAATTTGATCTCTGGCTTGCTCGAACAGATTGAACAGATGAAAATTCGCCTTCAGATGTGATGATGCTCTTTAAAAAGAAGTTAGCACCTTGCATTATTTCCATCTCAACCTAACATTTCAGAGCGCCAACGACCGTCAACCACAAATGTACACACATATACACACCCAACCACACACCATGCTAGAGTGCAGCCAAAATTAACACAACTCCAAACCACAGGGGCCAAGCAAATCAAGAAAACAAGAACAAAACCTCAAGGGAAACAAAAACACAGCAGACATCACACACACACACCACACACACCTCCATGTATAAGAGTGGGAGTTCTTTATAAAAGCTGTGGGTAAACTTCGTCCTTTAAATGTGCTCTTCGTGGTCGTTGTCGCTGTCGCAGAGGGGGGTAAAGATACACTGCCCCCCACTGGACAGGCCAGCTCTTGTCATGTGCAGCAAATGCAGCCCAAACTGTCCAAGAAGAACCACAACAGCAGAGTGAGACCACGTCAGAAAATGGTGCAGTTTGGGCTGAATTACTGGAACAACACTGACATGTCACACAATAAAGGAAAGGCTTCTGAGAAATGACTTAGTCAGCCGTTTTTTGGAGGTGCACAGTCATCAGAAATAAGTGCATCATCAGGTCTAACTCTCCTGCCTTTATGAGAACATCAAGTATCAGAGCGGGGGCTTCACATGAAATCACTGAGAATGTTGTGAAAAAACTGGAAATTAGGGATAGAGAAAATGAAGCCTAACTGTGAGGAGGTTGAGTCATGCAGGGGGAAAGCCTGCCTCGACTCCCCGTGAGGTGAAAAGAAACTATAATGACACGTGACTCATTGTGGAGTAAAAGCCCTGCCAGCCTGCTCTGTCTAAAATGAAACTACAAAACAAAATGATGTCAGTCTACAAATGCTACATCTCCCATTATGGAACAACATCTTAAAAGTATTGCACCAACACCAGCTCCTAGATCTGGTTTAGTATATATAGATATATATTACGCAACGTACAAAAGTGGCACCTGTGATGGTGAATGACAAATCATCCTGGAAGCTAAGAATGGCTTCGTGTTTCGTATACGTAATCACCTTTTTCTCTTCTTCTCAGAGTCGTTCGTCCTGGGCTTGCTTTGGGGCGTCTTGGCTGTGCCTGATTTGGAGATGCTGTCTTCTCTGCGCCGTTTACTGTGTGAACAGGAGGAAGATGGGTAAACAGCTTTCTGTCAAATTACATCTCATTCATTTCTCCTTTCTCATTCAGAATGCTTTATTTCATCAGCCAATCAACAATAATCAATTAACTTATTATGATCAAACTATCGATGCATGTCTCTTTAATCGGACTGAGTGTACTGACTGTGTCGTGCTGCCGTCCAGCTCCTGTTCCTTGCAGGGAGACTGTGCGGGCACTTTGCCATCCTGTCTGTAGTCCCCTCCCTCCTCCAGCTGACCTCCCCGCTGGCTGCCGTTGCACCGCTCTGTCGGACACCTGGCCTGAGGCTGAGCTGAGGGGGGGGACTCCGATGTTGGCTCCTGATCTTCCCTGGACAACTCCTGCCACCGGTTCTATGATGGAGGAAGAAGAGCGAACAAAAGAATTTGGAATATATTTAGACTTTAAATTTAGTTTAAACATAAATTTTTCACTAAAAACAGCCTACGATTGGCCATGTTCATTGTGAAATGATATGGAGTGATGCGCGCAACAAAGAATGGAGACACCAACAAGAAATTATTCAAGACTGAGACACATCAACAATAGAACCTCGCTCTCTCTCTCTCTCTGTCACTTAAGTTGAAAACAGTTCATAAACAAAAGGAAAAGCATCCTCCCATAAGTGCCACCTAAACGGAAGTGAGAGGCTGATAAAAAGAGAATATGAAAGAATCAGTTTCAGTTTCAAAGTTTTGTTTTTACTGGGTGACTGTTTAATCATTTAAAAGACAGACTTCCTAACATATGAAGGGAAACATTAAAATATGGCAAAGTTAAAAAAAAGAAAAGGATCAAAATATTGGTAGTGTGGAGAAAGAGTCCATTTGTGTTAGTAATATCAAGAAGGATGCAATGAACATGGACACTTTTTTGCTTCTCTGTCTGTCTGTGATTCAGCACTCTTCACAGAAAATGAAACAAACTTCATTAAAGTTTCATCAGTGTGTACACTTGTCTCCTAAAACCTAAGTACTTCTCACTCTCACACTAATACACCTTTCTATCATTTCCCCACTCTAGGGCTAACAAACATCAAGCCAAGCATGTAAGGACGTAACTTGTTTTTGGTCAGCCAAGTCAGATTCAAATCAACCTCAGGCATTAAGTCCCGTGGAAACTCCACAGAATGTTGTCCTGTAAATAATCCTTTGGTTTAAAATGTTGAAAAGCTGTTCACACTGTGGCTCTCTTGCTGACACAATATGCCAATATACCAGGCCAAGACACTGCCACACTTTTGTTTTTCACTGCAGTTAAATTCTCAGTTCAACAGAGGCGCAGAGAAACTCTCACACAGTCCTGTCTGTGTCTGAACCAGATAAATAAAGAAGAACTATAATATTTGTAGCATATTTATTGTGGTTGGACATTTAAAAGTTGCTCTTGGCACAGACGGCACACATGGGGCCTTGCATCGTACATCCATCATCTCTCTACTTACAAGACACAATCCGGCAGTTATACAACACCATTTATCAGTTCAATAAATCTTTTCGGAAGAAACAACTCCCACTGGGATGAAATGGAGTCTCTGGGTTTACAAGACAAACAGATAAAAGTACTGAGTAACAGAATGGGTTGTGGTGTGGGTGGTGCACATACCTGTACAGAGGAGTCTCCCGTTATACACTTGGCTCCTTCGAGGACTGCCATGTAGGAGAAGCGCAGCTGGTCAGGGGTTTGGATCAGACCCATGCGGTACTTCCTCATGTCCAACAGGATGCTTTTGATGTCCACTGATGAGGGGTCTTTCCTCTTGTCCATCTGGACACGACAGCAATGTAAAAATCAGTCCAGCTAACCAGGACAAATGTTGTTGGAAAATCTAAGCTTCTCACATTGTTACACATCAGCAGAAAGTATAGTGCAGCAGTTTTGTGATGAAATGCTGTAACTGACATTTTTAGTATCATATTTTCCTCTGACTTGGCTTATCTTCCTCCACATCATCATGTTTTCATGCGTTTACCAGCATACCAAGAGAACAACGTTGTATTTCAGCTGTGGGTTGTACGTGACCACATAAAAGTTAGGTTATGTTTCAGTTGGAGGCGTTTTCTTCAGTGTTTTTTTTCTCTTTTAAATCCAAACTCAACCAGGAATCAGTCAGAAAGTATGTTCTTTTCATTTCAGCCCAAGGTCACAAGTCAAATGTATTTATTTCTATGCATCTAGTTAAAAATATACCATGTCACACTGTGTCCATTTCAGCCAAAGATTAAGTAAATTAACTCATATTCTGATTAGTTACAGTGTCTGAATGGGACACATTGTGTGCTATAGTCTAAATATCCTGACAATTTGGTGGTGTTTTACTACTTTTTATGATCATACAAAATGTGACTAATCTAGAAGATAAAGTAACCAAATCCTCTGGATTGTGGTCTCTGTGAAAGTGGAGCTCATATAGAACAAAGAGGCAGGATTTACCAGAACCACACATGTGTCGACTAATGAAAACGTTCCCGAACGTCCGATTCCAGCACTGCAGTGCACCACAGCCGGCCCGTGATCCACCCCCAGCGCTCCTGACTCCCGCACTTTGAAAAGGAAGTTTAGGAAGGATGCCGGAGACTCTGGGACACCAAAATCAGGCCACGTGGTGTAATGAAAGTGGTAGATCTCCCTCTTCTCTCCCGTCTGTGAAAGCAGACAAACAGAGGCCTCATTAACAGGTACAAAATGATTTTTATCTCCTCTGTTTAAAATGGTGAGGTTATTTTTAGTCATGTTTGACAGCTGAACTAAGCAAACATTTCAACGGTTTCAGTTTCAGTTCTGGAAACTTCTGCAAAAATCAACATGTCTTTATGCTTATTTGTCTTATGATCACCATGGCAGTTTAAGTCTATGTTGTGTATTTTAGATACTTAAATTTGCATCTTTAACGCCTACACGTTACAAACACTTTGCATCTCGTCGAAAAGACTTTCTTAGAACAGAAAACTCTACTCCAAATTTACTCTCTGGTAAGAACTAATGTTTAATGTGCCTGAAAGTAAAAACATAAAACATCGAGCTTTAGTGACAGGCAAAAATGTTTTCAGCTCTATTAATCCTCAGACAGCACAGGTACATGTGATTCTCGGTATAACACGCCTGAACCATTTCAGTTCTCCTTTGCCACCTTTACTGGAAAATCCCCTTGTTCTAAATAATATTTTGCCCTACGCTATTATTTTGCAGCTCCAGCACTCTGGTGGTGTAGTAAGACTTGGTGTCTTCTGACAACAGCGTAACCAAGAAGCGCGTGTCTCTGAAGGCCATCTCCCTCTCCTCAGCCGTGGGCCAGTACTGGGCACACTTTTCCTGTCACAGAAACAAAAAGAAGACAAACCTGGTAAGAGACACCAAATAAGTTAAACATGTCACAAAGATGAAAGGGGGACGAGAGAGAGGCAAGGCTGGAGGCAGGAGAGGACAGTTTGATCATCAGCATCTTCTCTGACCCCACACATACCTGCACATTTACCTGGTCAGTCTCACACATACAGTACGTTACATGGATAAGCCAAGTCATATACAAATATCTACAAATATCAATTTCTGTTTTATGATCCAGACAGGATCCGCTGCAGTGACTAAAATACAGGTTTTTCCATTCATTTGAATAATGGGTAGTCTGTTTTGAAGCGCGGGTCACAGAGGTATCTGCCAGAAAACGCAGCAACCTGCAGCGGAGAACTTAAGTCGGGTCCAACTTTTGGAAAAACACAGGCCGATGTCACACTGCAGATGCCAATCAGACGCTTAAACCGGTCAAACCTCCACAGTCAGCCTGAAATGTCACTGAAAGTGAGACTATCTTAACTCTGACACTCCACCTGTTGTGTTCTAGCTTTGTTAATTTCATGCAACCAGCCTCTGAATCTGCCTGGCTCACAGTTTCCACTGCAGAATAGTGACGCAAAGTGTTTTGTGTCCGATGGTTTGAGAGGAAGCAGTGGTTGAGAGACATGTACAGTGAATAAGAGCGAGGGAGTGCTGGCATCCAGAAAGCCGGTTAATCAGCAAAATCTCCTGATAGACAGAGCCCCAGCAGACCACAGCACCACTGATTCAGTCTCAATGTAACCCAACGGTTACCTTTCTCTTATTTCACTACACTAATAAAAAATAAATTAAATACTTGGAAATACCAAGCATGGTTATTACAAACAAAGTCCTGATCTTGTGGTGCACTTAAAGTACAAATATTTTGAATAATATTTTTTTCAGGGAACACGAAGTCATCTCTCAGTACTACGGTCAAATCCAATGACAGATACTCAAGTTATTTCTACACCCAACGTCCCTTTGTTTAATACATATGTATTATGCAACCTTGCCTCTGCAGGATTAGAGAGCTGGCCTACATAAAAGATCCTTGTGAGGTTAATACTATCTGGACTAGGTGCTCTTTATCTTCTATTTCTAAGAAACAGTCAGTGAATGAATCTCATGACTGAGTGCAATCCACTCCAGCTGCTTTACTGAGAAACAGAGAGAGGTCCAGCTGCTCTGTGAGCGAAGGGGAGAGTGTTAGTCTTTGTGTGTTTCAACAGCACTTTGTAGGATCGCTGGATTTAAAAGAGTAGGGAGGTTGGGCTTGTGTCCCAGTTCCTCACATACATCTGTGAACACGCTGTCAAAACAATGAATTCCAGTTATCCTGTTGACAACAGAGGGAAGCTTCACGGTGGACGGTTTCAGCGGAAATCACGATTAATTCAACAAGCTGCATTATTAATTTCACAGCAGGCTGCGAACGTTGTCAAAGAGTGTCTGTCTGTCTGTTCAGTATTTCTGCAGACAGTGTGTGGGTGTGTACGCAGCAGACAAACAGATGTCACAGCAGACAATGAGCTGTGTTTTTAATGATTACATTATTGTATCTACTTACCGAGCCTTTCTCGATGACCCTGTTCAGCATGATGACTGCCTTGGTCTTCTGCTCCCAGATCATGAGCCAAAAGTGGCCACAGGTGTTCCTGAGGGGGCCCTGTGGACAGCAAACACAAACACACACACAGACAGACAGACAGACAGACACACACACAGACACACACACACTTTGATCAGTTCATGGCAGGAGTCCAATTAAAATATATCTTTCAGGGTTAAAAATAATATTACATCAGCTGAACATATTCTCTATGAAACTGCTGGTGGGAGGATTTATTAATGTGATAACTACAAAATGCAAAAGAGATCTGCAGAATGATGAAATGTGTTTAAAAGGTCAAGGCTGCTAAAGGTTATGATGTGGTTGTGGTTGAGTCGTGTAGTGCAATATTTTTAAATGTCAGATATATCCTCAATACTACAGAATAGATAGCATACACAAAGCATAATGTCAATATGTCATTGCTTTGCATGAATTTTTGCATGTGCAAATATAGTCCAATGTGTCAGTGACAGAAAAACCAACAGTGTACAATATCACACTATTGTTTATTGTTTCAGGTTACCTTAAATTCAGTGGACAGACACGAGCATTACCTCCAATATTTGACTTTTTGTAAAATTAAATTCAAACAGTCATTATTTACTGCTACATTATGACACATTTACAAACCACACACAACTTGTACAATCTGACTTTGCCTCATTTCAGAAGAACCGGTCATCATCAGAATCCAGTGGAAATGCCGCCAGATTTAGTCCTTACTACATGAATTCAGTGATAAGTCATAACATCAGTCATAACAGTCATGTTACTACGCTTCCAACGTTTCAGAAAATGTCGACATACCTTTGCTTCCTAATAATGTGTGCTTGTTGGCTAAATTTCAACTGGTAAGGCTAAACTTATCACAGGATTAGGGGAACGGTGAGAAATATATTTTGGTGAACAAGGATTGGTTTTATTTGCCCCATATCAGTTTCATGTGGCCATGCTAGCCAGGAAAAAAAAAAAAACACATGACACTGAAAGTGGTTATTTGACCTTTCATTTCCTGAAGATGTGAATATTAAAAAGGTGTGTGGGGTGGAGAAGCCTCTGTGTTGGCCTTCAGTTTATGGACCAATGTTGATGGCTTTGGCTTTGCCAGTCACCTGACGTTGTTGAAGTAACCTCGCCTCGCCTTTATATTATATTTATCTTATTTTTATCTGTATTTATATCTCATCCGATTACCTACCATGTGCCATATAACACGCCGTCCGATTACTTACCATGTGCAATGTTATTTATATCTGCCACTTTCACCTTTAGTACTCATCCTTGCACATCTGTACACTTGTATGTTGTTTGTTTATTGGTTTTCTTATTTACTGTTTAGGCTGAAGGATACTTTGGTCTGTTGTTGTTTTGACTTTTCGATTTTTATTTTTATCTCTATTGTACTTTGACAGTGTATATTACACCCTTGCTGCTCAAACAAAAGAATTTCCCCATTGTATGATAAATAAAGTATAATCTAATCTAATCTAATCTTTATGTTAAAAAAATAAATGAAACCCTCTATAAAGGTCCTTTTCATTTTGACTGGTATCTGTGATGTCAGTGTGATAACATAGGTGGAGGCGGTTATGTCTGATGTCAGTGGTTAGGACTGAAAAATGCAAACATTGTACAGAATTCAAATGAGGAAATGATTTCAAGCCCAGATGAGAGACTGGGGGTGTTCTGCACTTTTAAACAGCAGATATCTATCTAGAATTGTGACTAGAGTTATAGTCCCAGTTCACGATCATAACACAGTAAAGGATCAAATCACATGAGCATTTTGTTTGTTTTCCAGTGAACGAATGAAACTGAGAATGTCTCTAACGCAGGTGTCCTGGCCTTCAGGGGGATTACCTGCTGTTTGTTTTTGGTGAGCGTTAAACTCAGAAATGTTGCAACGCTCCTTTTCCTGCTGTGTTGCACTGAATCAGACGCTCCTATCGAGGTTTATTTCTTTGCCATTGTCAGCTCAGTGACCTCTGGCATATTATAATCATGTTACGCTCTGCTTCATATGTTAAACCTCATCTCTACAGCCTGTTGAATGAATAAAGGCGCCGTTTGTTCTGTTACGTGCACAGCTACACACTGAGAACATTGTCTGTAGGCAAGGGTGCTGTGAGGACAAGTCATCTGACACATTCATGTTGATTTATCTTCATTCTCAGATAAAAATCTATTATTTAATTATCTATCACACAAATTAAGGTCAAAGCTTTTAGTTTTTTGTCTTGTCCAATATATCCAGAAACAAAAATATATTTAAAATCAGTCAAACTGTCTGCAGTTAGAAAGAAATACACTTTGGGATGTTATCACTTTTCATTCATTCATCAAATTTTACACGTGTATATATAATGAAGGTAGTAAATAATTAGGTACAAAATACTGTGTAACTTATGAATATTACTTATTTAAAAGAAATATTTCTTTTATAATATTCATTGTGCTTTTAAATCCTGCTTGATAAATAACAGAATATTATCAAAGATCATTATTTACTGATTTGAAACTGAAGTAGACTCTTGTTACTAAATGTTTCAAAGTTAAATCATGAAAGCTCTGCTTCGTTTGCGGCGACATGGCCCCGTACACCACACACACTCGTACAGTTAAACATTAAACAGTGATGCAGCGAGACTTTACTCACCACTAAAATGATTTAGGTCCAACCAAAGTAGCACTCTTTGCTCTTATGCCCTCATGCACAGTGACATAAACATATACACACATAACTCTGCATGCCGCCTGGAAAATAAAACTAGTCCGCTCGGCCAAGCAGCTTGGACGGCGAGGTTTTCTGATAAAACTAATGAACTGGACTGCTGTTTTAGATAAGAGGAGGAATTTATGGTGTGCTCCTTATACATGACTTACAGTACTTAATTAGTCATAAACTTTGTTAGTTTAGTAGTGAACTGTTTTAGTGATTAGTCAATAAACATATTCGTAAGTTGACAGGAAATTCTTCTGCAACCTTTTTAATAACAGATTACTACTTTAAGCAATTTTCAGGAAAAATGACAAACAACATTGTTCATTGTTCAACATGGTGAGGGCTGAACAAACCAAACAGTGTAACCTCGTGTGTAATCAGTCATTTTATGACAGTTTACAGACCAAGCGATTGATCAATTATTCCAAACGATGATAGTCACGCAGGCGTGACTATTAACCGCTGGTAGAAAAAGGTTTGGACACTTGCCTGAGTCAATATGTAACTCCTCTGGGCTTCCTCCATGACTACCAGACTCGCATTGATGTAGTCATTCTCCGTGTTCTCCAGCTTCACCCGGCTGTGATCGACTGCAGGTGACATGGGGACAGAAAAGTATTTAGGGATCGGGTGTAAACGGACGGACACAGTTAAAGGTTTAAAGAAACTGAAGACTGCTGAACACTTGGAAGTGAACTCTCTCCACCTACACGGACTGACGTCTCTGTATCTGTTTCTGTTGCGGTTCTCTGGATACTTTGCCACTTTGTAGGAGCACTCGTGGGACTGATTCCTGATTTCCTGAAGACAAAAAGAAGAGATTGTTTAGAGAGCAGACAGCAGCAGACACACACACACACACACACAACAAGCGTTACTTGACATTAGCTGGCACACACACAGAACTGTGTGAACACTTGATATGAACACAGCAGGAAGATAACCAACGACACAAACGTGTTGGTCCACCAGGCACAGTCACTATCAGCAATAAACATCATAAAGCTCGTCATAAGTGTGGACAGTAAACACGCAGAGCCGAGAGCAGCTCCATCACAGTGAGCTCCACGCACATGTAGACTTATGACACTTACGGCTAAAGCTTACGGTAACATTTAGGTTACATTAAAGTGCTGCAGTGTTCGGATAGTTTGAAACAAACCCTTCAAAACACGACGAACAGCAGTCTACGTGTGGAATACTCGAGCTAGCCCAACTCTTAGCTCGCTAATTAAAACGCGCGCTTCAAGTACTGACTATTTACGTTAGCTCCGCGCTAGCCATGCTAACAGACTTACTAGATAGAGTTTTTGCCACCGGCTCTCTGAGTCTATGTCTTCAAACTCCATGTTCACCGTGTGACAGTGTCAGCCTCTTCTGGTTAAAGTACGCGTAGTTAGCTGTCCGGCTAGTCTACTTCATTACTTTGCTGAGGCTCGAGAGGCTTTTGGTCAGAGTGTGTCACTTCCCTGCGCTAACGAGCCGAAGCTAACTGTTTGTCCGCTGTCTGTGCTGCAGCTGACATCTGAGCGAGAGCGGTGTGCGCATGCGTGAGAGAGGGGGCGGGAGAGAGAGAGAGAGAGAGAGAGAGAGAGAGAGAGAGAGAGAGGTCCTCCGGTAGCTGTCAAAGCAAACGCTGCAAAGATATTCAGCGAACACGCGAGATGACAAACCCCCTGAAATTCATCTCTTAACCTAAAGCAAGTGTCTTCAACCAGGGGTCCGTGACCTCTAGGGGCTCCGCAGGGGTACTGCAGGGGGTTTGAGAAAGTAGAAACAGCGATCACGATCACATGAATCAGTGTGTCTAAAGCAGCGCCGGTCCTGGCCACATTTGCGCCCTGGGCATTTAATGATCATAATTATGTGACTTTTTAAAAATCAATCATATAGGCTAATAACCCAGCATATAAACAGGTTATGAATAAAGTAAATATAAAACTTATTATAAATGTGACGCATAAAAAAAAAAGAAAAGAAAAGAATTACATGTAGGGGTCCCTGTTCTGTTTCTCTCTCATCCAAGGGGTCCTTTGGCTGAAAAAGGTTGAAGACCCCTGATCTAAAGAGAATAAATGTACTTTGTAGTAGTTACTTTTTGTTATGTTACAAACATATTTCTGTTCTACACACATTTGTATATGTTTTTTATTTGGGGAAATCTCTTGTGTGTAAATCAATTTCACAGTTCATGGATGTTTTAAATCATATTATAACTTTATCTGAATAGGTGTATAATCCGTGTTATGTGCTGTACCTAATATTGAACTATATAAATAAAAACTGATTTGATTGGTTTTGCAGTCCAAAACACAGGATTTTCTGTTTAGTATCATAGAGGATGACAAAAAAAACAAAATGATTCACATCTCAGAAGCTGGGCCCAGTCAGTTTGGGTCATGTTAATGTTTGCAATAATCCAGTAATTGTTTCAGTTTTGTAATCTATTTTATAAGATATCAGAATTTTAGGCGAGAGTGACATTGTGAACAATTATTTATAAACAGTACAGTGCACCTTTTAATACAGTTCTGAAAGACAAAGGATGCTGTTGTTATTTCATATTTAATTTAAATGAAAAAAAACCCTGTAACTTTGAAGAAATATTTACAGCATTACTAACATATCCTATATATTCATGATGTATCTATAAAGGCAACATTTCATGATTTAATTCAACTGAGGTTTAAAATGAACTCTTTTTTTTTTCACAAACAATAACATCAGTGACACACACTTTGTTAAACAACACCATAAGACAGAGAAACACGATGCTCTTTGTGCTGCACAAAGAACACTTCAGTAATCTGATTCTCATAGGACTGATTACAGGTCAGCACAGAGGTCAAAAGCAGCATTTCTAATGTTTCAGAGCTCCTGAACACTTTTCCCTTTCCCTTAAGACTGACTGGTCATTTGTCTTTAGAAAAACAGATGAGAAAATGTCTCCTGAGGTTGTTTATTGATGATCCCCTGAGAATGATCATCTGCATACAAGCACTGTTTCATCCAAATGTCAAGAGGAATTTAAGGGGAACTGTGAACATCATGATCGGCTTCATCATCCAATATAGAACTGATAAGATAAATATAGCACAATGTCCTCCTCGAGGAAAATGCTCAATAACACTTAGACATCTAACACTTTGACTTTGTTGTGTGTGTTTTCTCAGAGGATGTGTAAATAAAAGACATGTGAGGAGTCTGCAGGCAAGAAATGTGAGATTAGAGAGCAGGATACAGTGTGTGCTTGTGTTGTCTCTATTTGAGGATAACACAACCCCTACTTAAAATACTTTTATTTTATTGACCACAGTCAGGATTAATATAATATTTAGAGATGTGTTTGGGGCAGTCTGAGTCTGTAGGGAATGAATGGATAATGTCTCTATCTGATGAAGGGACATGATATATGATGAGTGTAAAACGAGTCTTCCCTCCTGTGGCCACAGGGCGGCAGTGTTTCCTCTGCTGGATGAACACAGGCTTAGAACTGACAACGTGTCAAGTCAACGACTGCTATCAGGGAGAAATGTTCCGGCTAAGCAATGTGCTTTACAAATAAGAGCACACAGCAGACAAACCTTATTGACAATTTTATGTATAGTGTGTTCTAGTTTTTAGTTTTTAGGAAATAGATGACAGGTGGTTGGGGTTCATTTCATGACAGAATTGTCATACAAACTGTCCAAAGTATTTGGTGTTGAAAATGTAATAGCTAGATTATCTGTGTCTCCATTTCTAGTTGTGTGGATTAACTATCAAATATTTACTCCTGTGCTGTACGGTTGAAGTCCTTGTACTTTTCTTACTTTATGCTACTTTATACTGGCAATGCACTGCCTTACAGATGAAAATATTATGATGTTTACTCCACTGTATTTATTTTGCTATAATAAATACAATAAATGGTAAATGGACTGTACTTATATAGCACATTTCTAATCTTCCGACCACTCAAAGCGCTTTTACACTACATACCTCATTCACCCATTCACACACCGATGGCTCAGCCTTCGGGAGCAATTTGGGGTTCAGTATCATGGGGTCAGATTAATGGACGACCCGCTCTACCTCTAAGCCACAGCCGCCCACTATAGTTACTATTTACTTTGAACATATTTACTCTGAATATTATTACTTTGAATATATTGTAATTCAAAACAGGACACGTTTAAAATATGATGTATCATTATTATTAAACAACCCAACAGTTGTTACATTCAACTGATGCATGAGTTATTGATGATACATACATATTAATAATTAAATAATAATAATAATCAAATGTTATAATGTATACAATAATATAACACTCCAGAACAGGCTGTTATGTGTTTAGTATTACTTGAAGTGTATTTTATTGTTGAGATATTTTACTTTTTCTTAAATTAAATGAACTTTTAAAAGTAATGGAGCATTCTTACGGTATTTCTTTACATTTCTAGGTAAGTAAATAATCTCCTTAGTTTCATTACGGCCAGGTGGATGCCTTTTATTATGAAAAGCGAAAATTCCCAACCGGAAGCGTGAATGTTTTCACAGCTCTTTTGTCGTCCGGCTTCACGGCAGCAGTCAGACTCGGTCGGGGAATGCAGCTCGGCTGTCCTGCGAAGTTTTCTGCAACCAGTTTCTAAACTCCGGCTCACTGAGACATGGAGACGGCGGGATACACTTCTGTCGTGAAGTAAAGGCAGAGCAGCGGACATTTACCGGTGAGTGGTGTTCACAGGACGAAGCGGCTAACATTTGGTTCGTATCACACACACATCACAACTTCCTCCTCGTCTCCGAGGCTGACGGCGAGCTAACAGTTTTTAGCTTCGTTAGCTCGTAAACTGTCCTCGTTAAGACTCCAGGTCGACACTAAAGCCTCTGCTGGAACCAGATAAAGTTTTATGACCTTTTAAGATTACTGACTTAGATGAACCATATTGTCGATTTAAAGGTCTGATAAGCGAGCAGACAGCTCAGCTCAGCTGCTCGGCGACTCTCGGGGCGATTAAAGTTAGGCACTAGCTTCCTGCTAGCCACATCTGAGTCTGTTAGCTAACCAGCTAGTTAGCCAGGAGGGCAGTGTAAACAGTGTAAACAATGTAAACAGTGTAAACAATGTAAACAGTGTAAAGAATGTAAACAGTGTAAACAGTGTGCCGAGCGACAGCCACACATGTACTGCTCACTTTATCCAACTGTGACTTCATGTAACGCTGGCAGCACTTGTAAAACACCCAGTTTCTGTTCAACCTGCGTGGGCTGCTGAGGAATAACGCTCCCCTCAGCGGGACACAGTTATTAGAGTTTTCATAATAAAAACATGAACGTTCAGACAAATACATTTTTGTTTACTCAACGTTTATTTTGCATTTACAACTTATAAACATATATGTAATATAATTTGTCTAACAGTGGTTTGTTTGTTTCCTGTAATTATGCAGATTTTATTTCCATTTTTGATTTAATTTTATTTTTATTTTAATACAATATGTTATGTTATGTTGTTATTATTAGGGATGCACCGAAATGAAAATTTCCGACCGAAACCGAATAAAAATTAAATGGTTGGCCGAATACCGAAACCGAAACCGAATATGAAATGCGGTTGTTAAATTTTTCACTGTTTTTTTTTTTTTTTTACTATTGCATAAATAGCCTAGAATAAATTTGTAGACATGTTTTTTCAAAGAAAGTAAATGTTTATTTAATATCCTTCAAATATTCCAGTAGAATTTCCAGTTAGTATAATTATTATTTAATATAGGGGGCGGCTGTGGCTCACAGGCAGAGCGGGTCGTCCACTAATCAGATCAGATCGGCGGTTCGATCCCCGGCTCCTGCACTCTGCATGTCGAAGTGTCCTTGGGCAAGACACTGAACCCCAAATTGCTCCCGAAGGCTGTGCCATCGGTGTGTGAATGTGTATGAATGGTTAGATCCGCAAACTGATGAGCAGTTGGCACCTTGCATGGTAGCCAATGCCATCAGTGTATGAATGTGTCTGAATGAGATATGTAGTGTAGAGCGCTTTGAGTGGTCGGAAGACTAGAAAGGCGCTATATAAGTACAGTCCATTTACCATTTATTTCATTTATACTGTTAGAAAGCCCATGTTGTTTTAATCACTGTCAATTTGTTCTTGAAAGAAATACTATTTAGTTTTATTATATTTCCGGTGAATTTCCATTTTTCCCACGTTCATGAACGCACCATAGTCATGATCGACGGTCATTGACGCACCTCGCATGTGTGAGACGCCGTAGTTTAGAGAGAAGTATATAGCTTCTCTCTAAACAGGATGAGCAGGGTATGATGTATTTCTTGCCTGTGTTTTTCCTATATCCTGCATCGTGGGTTTATTGTGTGTGAATGCGAAAAGAATCAGCAACCGTGGCCGATCACCGCGCGCGTTGTTCATTGCTTCAATTGCGTCCACGCCACTATCCGGCCTTACTATTCGGCCACTTCACCAAAAGCCGAAATGCACTTTTGGGCCATTTTCGGCCGAAAACTTTCGGTGGCCGAATTTTTGGTGCATCCCTAGTTATTATTATATTAATTTATAATTTAATATATAAATATATAAATAAAATATATATATATATATATATATATAACAATAATAGGCTAATTAGTGCAGGCAATGTTTAATTAATTTAAATTAATCTAATTTGAGTATGTAGTTATTTTTGGTTCATGTTTTCACAGTAAAATTTTCGTGTAAAGTCAATTCTAAGCTACTTTTACAACCTGCTGTGTAAACCTGACTTGTTTGCAGTGTTTTCCCTTTAACAGTATTTTTAAATAGGTTTTGCTTTCTCCCACCTCTGGTGGCTTGTTACTAATCATGGCTCAGTGACTGTGAACGCTCTCCCACACTGTTTTTCCCGTCTTTGTAGGGCAGTCGACAATGTTTCACTGAAGAGATAACCGGCCAGTTGCCGGGCGCAGTCCTGCCTTATTTACTGTGCCACTTTTACAGCGCGCCTGATAAATGAATCGGAGCCGTCTTCTCACTCAGTCACACTGCTCGGTTCCGTCCTGACGGCCTGTTACTGTTTAACTCTCGTTTCTTTTGCTGAATGTTAACTGAGAGAGTGTTTACGCCTCCTGATCTTGGTCACAATTTGGGATCCGTGTGTGTGTTTGTTGAAATGACACTATCTCACACTCACGTCTCTCTGTGACTCGGCGACCCATCAGCAGCATTTTCCACCACTCGTCCAAGTGCTGTGTTTTGAATTTTAGTGGCAGACAGGACATTTTGAAACAATCTATTGTTTCTGTACACAAATATTGACATGTTGGGTTATTTTTAACATATTCTATTGTTTTCTCTCATGTGAGCCACGGATTATGTCTCAAAGCTTGTACGTTTCATTTTACATAACGCAACTGTTTGCAGTGAGGAAGCTAAGCAAAACAAAACTAAAAGTCTCTGTCTGAACCAGGTTAGGGTTGAATGATGTTAGCTTGCTTGCTGTTTGTGCAGGGGACAACATTGTGATCATATTTTCTGTTTAGTGTGTTTGTAGAATCTCTATTGTTGGTGTGGATGTGATGGACACACACGAGAAGTCGTGGAACATCCTCTATCTACAAGCGACCAGTTGCTTATCTCGACGCTACCTTTGGCTTGATGAAGCAAATATTTGTGCACCAGGCACAGATTGTGAACATGTTAACATCATTTCTGACTGCGAGGAATGGATTTTCTACTTTCAAACTTCTGTGTGTTTTGTGACATGGTCACCACGTGGGGGAGGGTAAAGGTGAAGACGAGGTCTCCCAGCAGAGATTGTAATCAAAGAGTCAACATACAGATGTAAATTTGAACAGCGGTTTGTTCGTCTTCTTATTACAGGATGTCTTTCAGCTCATTCTGCAATATAATAAGTGTCATTTTATCTTTTATATAAATACGAAGGGGCGGGTTTCAAAGCAGCTGTACTTGCTTCAGTGTGCGGGCACACAAATGAGGTCAAAAGCTTAAAGTTTCTAGCTACATAAATTTTAAAGGGATCGAGTAGCTTCAATAGTGAGCCCCGGCGCTGCGGCTAAACTGTGAATAGTCGTTGGCGTCTCTTTCAGTGTAGCACAGAACCGAGCTGTCTCCCCCCATCACACCATCCATCTGCTTCCTGACCCCCCTGCTGTTTGCAGTGAAAAGACTTAAGCAGAACATGGAGTGTGTTCCTCAGTAAGACTCTGTCTGTGAAATTGGATTTAATCCAACATTTGCTTTCAGCCACAGATGATGGAGGACAAGAAGAAGTCATTGAGACAGTGAGGAGGGGACATGTCCATCTTGACCCAATATGTTTGTCCCCATTTTGATGCAGCTCATGTGGTCGATGCTCCTGTCACACACTGTTCTGCTGGCCTCCAGGTGGGTTAGCAGGTAAACATGGATGTAGACAATGAATGTAAACACACACAGAGCCTTTTTGTTTGTTTAGGAAGACGGCATTCTCTTTCTGGTGGTGAGGGCTCCTATTGTAGCTCAAACCCACCGTGCAGGCTGTATGACAATTTTTGAATCGCGGCCATAGTCGAGATTGTTGTTTACGTGACCCAGAAGTGCTAGTTAGCAGCTCTTTGCTGAGAAATCAAGCTGTCATTGAAATGAATTGGCAGTTTAGACTCAGAGAATACATCATCCGTAATGTGGCTCTTCTGCTTCATGGTCAGAACCCCACCGGGCTGCGACCATGTCAACTGCTTTTGGACATGATAAACTACATTATGCTGTAGAGAAGTTTGTGAGCTAATCGTTGCATCCCGATTTTGAATGAGTCTTATTTAAATGAAGCCGTCGCCTTGATGTACCACACACAGTGGAAAAGTACCTTGTTCTGTTGGCTGTAAATCAGACTGTTTAGTAAATAGTGCTGAAAGCAGCTTCACAGGCTTTCACTCCAGCGCCTCCTGTCCCCGCTCTGTGCTGAACGTCACACATTCTTATTATGCTTTGGCTGGCAGATAATAGGCTAAATGGAGATTCATTAAGCTACAGGATTATTTCGATGTCCGGCTGACAGAAAGTTGGCCTGCACCTGATGAATGCTGGGCAGTCTAACAATAACTTTTCTCTTTTTTTCTGCAGTGTGAACTGGCTTCAGAGGGATGTCATGTGCTGTAGACGGCAGTGACGGTTTCCAAAAAGCTGAAATATTTCCTCTCAGTGTGGCACATAAACAAGTAGCTTTTTTGTCATCCAGTCTTCGGGCTGTTCCTCTCTCCCTCTCTCTCGAGCCGTAATACCTGAATGCATTGTCATGATCAGGAAGTCTGTCGTCCGGCTGGAATGTCACCGGAAATGAGTCTACGTGATGAACGCTTTGAGCCCCCCGCACTTCCAGTGTTGGGAGCTTATCATTGTTTGTGGGATTTCTTTGAAGGGAGCTACCAAAATTACAAAATCCCAGGAAGCCTACATCCTCTATAGCTAAATTTTGCACTTCAGCATTGAGAAACGCTGCATGGATCTCTTTGTTATACACTCCTGATTACCCAAAAGTAAGTGTGCACACCACGTACAGAGACTCTTGCTGCAGTGGCCCAGGGTTTGATTCCAACCTGTGTCCTGCTGCATGTCATCCCTCCATGTAGACGGTGTGCACCTTCAGACATTTTATCACAAATGGTAGAATTTTTAAAGAGTCTGATTCACACAAGAAACTGCTAAGTATATATCTTTATCACACTTCTTTAATAACAATTGAATGAATGTATTTTATATAAAATACTTTATATTGGCCACTATATACTTTATATTGGCCACTATATTCTCAAAAATGCAGTGTCCATATGACCGATGTGAATATTAAGGAAAGGATCTTTCATTAGGAGGGAGAGCCATGCTCCCTATCTTATTAACAGCTCTAAATATTACAAAACATTATTTATGAACTAGAGTTTGACGTGCCAGTGTGCAGTCCCAGACCTGTAATATAAAATGCTCCATTGCAATTTGGTTATGCATCTAATTGTCTCTTTGCAAAATTACAGGCAGTGGAAACCTGGATTTATTTTGTTTATTGCAGCGCAGGAGCCAACATGTTATAGCTTTAGTGGTCTGAAGGGCCATACTTGTTAAAACCATTACCACAGAACCCCCAGGTGACACATTGTGTTACTATTTTTTTCCCCTTCCATCTTCCTGACACATAGATTATAGTAAGTAAATGGAGTAACCTCGCGTTGACCTGTCCCTTCAGTAGGAACACATTTAAATCATATTACAATGGTAATCATGGTGTAGCATCAGCTGATGCAAACAGTGATTTCTGAGTTGACTGAAGGTTGAAACCGTTTATTGGGCCGCAGTAGGTTTCCTGTCCCGGGGTTGTCTCTGGAACTGGGACACCATCCCAGTGTGTGAAGCCGTGTGTTGATGTGTCCCCCCCCTCCCCCCCCCCCCCCCCCCCCAGGCCACAAAACTTGAATACATGCATGTGCGTGGACACGCACTGACCGCAGTCACATGGAAAGTCCCACTCGCTGTCAGCACAGTGCCGAGGCAGGCTTTTCCAGTTTAATTACGCTTGGGAGTGCAGTTTCACATCGACTTGTGGGTTGCATGAAATTGTCTTGTTAAAATTTTCTCCCGCTCACGTGACTTGGCCAGTTGACCCAATTCGTCATCAGGCTTTGTAATGACGTGGAATTATAGTGTTCAGGGATGTCTTTAACTAGCACCAGACACACGGCACAGTGCAGGTTATCCCCATGCTCACCAGCTTCATCATTAGAAAAGCATTTTCTGCTTTCATAGCTCCCCGTCACAGTTCAGTGCTTGGTGCTCATAGATGCCTCTTAGAACTTTCCTGTAAAACTCTTCCTTGCATGTTGTTGCTCTTGAAAGCTCATTCATTTAAACTTGTATACACATGTTAGTACAATTTGTCAGTACTGGTTTTCAGGCTGCTGACCTGTGCCATGTTTTCCCAAGTTCAGCACAGTCCGTCTTCGCATGAGTGGCGTCATTCCTCGTCTCACGTCACCTCACACCGCCGGCCGCGTTAACCTTTACCGTGTGGTGTTGCTCTAACTTCCCATGTCGTGTGCAGGCTTTGGCTTTTTTAATTGCGACTCTTAAACTTTCAGAGCCGCTAATTAAAACACATTGGCTGCAGTGCTAATGGCTTGATGAGATGCAATTATGGGTTAGACTACGGTTAAGAAAAACTCATTTATCTTTAGTTCACAGCTGAGCACATAGGTTACCTTGACGTCGGAGTTATGTTGTCGGCTAAATATGGTTGCGTAGTAACATCTCCACACCTGTGCTTGTTTGTTTTTCTCAGCAAAGTCTATTTTGAATGACACTCAAATTACAAGCGTGCTGCCTGCTAGATAATTGATGTGGCACCTCGGAAATACTCGTCGAAGCTTCTGTTTATAACAGAGGCGAGCTGCTTTAGTATATGTGCAGACGTACTACTTCACATAACAAATAACTTTTAATTAATAAGCACAATGCACTATACTCTCTCTGCCTATGACATCGCTGTGAGTGCTCCATCTATTAAGACGTTTGTCTGTGTCTACCTTCCTCCCACTTAACACCTCAATTCCACCGAGCACAGCTCAGTGACATCACGCCCACGGTGGTGTTTTGGTCTGCCCTTCACACAGCTTCATGGGGAGCATTTCAGAAGCAGAGCGTTTTGCTTTCAGGTACAGACATTACCTGTGTCGAACAGCCACGGTCACCCTGGCAGGCTGCGTCGTAGCCAAAATGGATCGCGGAATCGAGCTGTAAGAGGTTGAAGTCACCTTGTCAGCCTGTCATTCAAGCTGCATTTGTGTTTTTCTCTTGTCGTGCTGCAGTCTAAGAATCATGAGCAGCTTGAACTACTTGACGTGTCGCCTTTCCGAGTCCTAACAGCCTGTTATCACCTTGATATCACAGCAATCGCAGTGTTTGTACTACAAATGTGACCTTTTTTTAAAGGAGGAAAAGGGACAAGATGTTGACACTGCCCATATTTTATAACACTCACATTACGATCAAAGTGTGTGCAGTAGATCTAATTAAGAGAATAAACTCTGAGCTAATGTAGTGCACATTGGGTTGATTGCCAATTAGCATCTAACAGATCTGAAATGGCGTGCAATGGGTGAAAGCCCAGAGAAAGTATTTTACATGTCATGGGTCAGGTCTTGGAAAACATAGCAACATAACATAACAAACACCCACCAGTGTTCACACTAGACCTCTGCAGCATGGTGTAAACATAGTTAGTGGTAATGGGCTGTCTTACCATTAATTAATTGGTTGTTCTCTGCTGAATTTTGTCTAATTCAGCCTCCTACATGTGTTTTTGTAACCAGTTCTTAAATATTTGTGAAGGGTCAGGCCTTCATTTCCATACAGCTCACCTCGGAGACCTTCCTTTTGTGCAGTGTGCATATTGACTTAAAATGTAGTCACTGAGATAACTCTGCTTTAGACCTTAAGCCTCATATTTACGTCTGTGTCACAGTAAATGCCACTCCCAGCATTGTGTAGAAGATCCATGTGACCGGGGTGATCAGGTGGCCACTGATTGACAATGTGCTTTCAGCTTAACGATCCAGTGTGTTGTGTAAGATTTAGGGGTATTTATTGGCAGGAATGGAGTATTATATTTATATATATATATATATATATATTATATATATATATATATATATATTGCCTTTATGCCTTTAATGATAGGACAGCTGAAGATAGACAGGAAGCAGGGGGCAGAGAGAGGGGGAGTGACACACAGTAAATGGCTGTCCGATGCGGGATTCGAACCGGGGCCAGCTGCAGCGAGGACTGTATCCTCCACACACGGGGCGGCCGCTAAACCCACTATGCTACAGACCACCCCTGAGTATAATATTATTTAGTATGTTTCCATTAGTGTACGATGACCTGAAAATAAGAATTGTTTTGTGTTAGTTGTCTTTAAAAATAAGCCCTTTATATCTTCAGTGAGAACAGGTCCTCTTCCATGGAGTCTGCCATGTTAAACCTCCATTTTTCTACAGTAGCCCAGAACAGACAAAACCAAACACTGACCCAGATATGGCCCTTTTATTAGTTGTAGTTCTACATTTTGGTACCTCAGCTTGTTTAGTAGAAAAATCGACCATATTGGTCGCTTTGAATTTGAACATTTGCACTTTGTAGCACAGGTCAGACCACCTTCACAATGTGGTTCTGTTTATTTTTCTTGACTTGTGATCAGATCACCCAAGATAAATTTCAGTGCTAGTTATTCATGCAGAATTAATTCTCATACTTCTTATACATGGAGGGAAGAGGAGAGTCAGCATGCGAACACGTGCAGTCTAAGCACCAGGCTGAGTCTGTCTTATGCCTGTCCAAATAAAAGACTCATGTCTCCTCTTACACCAAAGTAGCTGTAGTAAAACTTCCCTGCATGTCATCATGAGGGGAGAAAAACCGCAGCTAGTCAGACCAAGGTTTGTAGGTTATGAGAGTGCAGGATTGCTGTCCCAGATGAGATTTGCAGCGTGCTTGTTAATTAGTCACCTTGGCTCCCGCTGGAATTTTCCTCTAATTATTCTCTAATGACAAACACACACACACTTTGTTTGTGTGTGTTTGTCATTAGGGAATATAAAAAATAGTGCATACAGAAACAGAAATCATTTTTTGTCCTCCATGGTGCCTGTTTGCTGTTATGCTTCAGGACTTTGAAAGATGAATCTGCCACTGTGTTGTTATGGACAGACCAGTGAAGGCTGGAAAATGTACAAACTGAATCTTGTCTTAGAATGACTGTACTTCAGGCAGCTCCACCCGTGTCGTGACTGACATGTACTACCATACAGGATCTGTGTGTAGGTTTGTCGGTTTGAAGTGTCGACACTGAGTCAACCTGGAAAATCCTAAATGTGGGTCAGCCTTCGTTCAAAGTCCAACAAGTTAAACTTCTCTTACAGAACCTCTCAACCAGGGTGAAGAATGTGTTGGAATAGTGTTAATGTTATGAAATGAAGCAATAAATTGTGTCTCATGGTTAAAATAACAGAATACTCAGAGGAGATGCAAACATTTTTTTTATATATATATATATAATATATATATATATATTATATATATATTATATATATATATATATATATATATTTATATTATGCCTTTATTTATTTATTTATTTATTTATTTATTTATTTATTTATATATATAATGTTGTGTAACACTCAGCTGCAGCACCTCTTGCTGATGTCTGCAGTGCTGCGTTTAGTTGTTTTCCAAATGAGAGAGGGAGAGTTTGAAACTCAAGGACATAAATAAAACATGCTGTGAAGCACAGCGGGATTCTAAAGCTGTATTATAATCTAATTATGGTTATTGATTTTAAGGATCTGTTTTTTTGGACTGCTCTGCAACAATCAACGCAGGTCAGCATGGCAAAATAATAGATTTATATTTTGTAAACTGCATTTAATTGCTTAATTTCCCAACAGGCCAGTTGAAGCTGATGTTTCTGCAGCTTTTTCGATTTTTTTTTTTTTTAAACACTGAAGCTGAAAAACTGCACAGAATCAGGTTATACCCCCCACTGAAATGCAAATAAGTCAACATTAGCACTCATTTTATTCTGTTCGGTTTCTTTAGGAATCACTTAAAAACAGAGATGTTTATTCAAAGTGTATCGATGAATTCACCTGGTTAGGATCTGTCAAAAATATGGAAGCCTGCACAGCACCACATCCACAAACTGTGCCAGGTTATTTCAACACAGAACTTGTGCTGTCTTTGTGTGTCTATGTGTCAGCAGGACTGAATCATGACAATTAATAGTGCTGTTTGTTCTTTGTTTTTTTTAATAATAATAATAATAATAGCTTTTATTTATATAGCACCTTTTTAAAACAGCGTTTACAAAGTGCTTTGACAGACGAGCATGAACAAAATAAGAACCAACAACATTTAGAAGACAATAAAAAGCAATTTAAAAAAAAAAATGATGTGGCATCACCACCACTGCTCTCACACATGATGAGTTATGCTGAGTTGTCCACATTGTGTAAAATAAGAGCATGTGGGAAGCATTTGGGGCAAGGTGTGGCTGCTCATTGACACAGCTGTGGCCACATCTGAGATGTAGGATGGGGGAAAAACACAGGACTCTGTCTTGTTTTGCCTACACATGAGTAATGCACACTCCACGGGAAGCCTGCAGACATTTTATACAAGCAACTCCTCGTGCACAAACACACAAACACAGGACACGCCTGAAAAAATGCCTGAAGGCTGCCAGAAAACTCCTAATTATCAAAGGGATAGTCTTTCGTTGACACAGAGACCAGTGAAAAGGCCTCGTGATAGCTGTACTGTCTTAGATTTTGACATTTGAATGGTTGTTGCTCACCCTGATGAACACACCACCACATTGCACCCCAGTGCTTCTGTTTTTTAAAACATTAACATTAAAAGTTAATGCATTCAGCTTTGGTTTGCCACTTGATTTTCTGTGTTTTTTTTTTTTTTTCTGTCTCTGTCAGGTTGCTGTCCTACATCTGAAAATCTCATCACTGTGATCTAAACCAGGGACTGACCACACCACTGACTTCCAGACCTCCTAAACCAGCTTCCAGCCACTATGTCCTAGCTAACAGCAGCCCAACCCCCCCTCCCCTGACCATCCTGTCCCTTAAACCCCGGTCCCTCTGTCCGTCTTCCTCCCTCTCCCTCCCCCCGTCGTAGCACCAGCAGCGCTCCTTCTGGCGTGATGAGCAGCCTGCACCAGCAGCATCATGGCAGCACAGGCTCAGAGCGAGACCTTCACTCTGCTGCCTCCTCCGTTAGCCTCCCCTCAGTCAGAAAGACCCCCAAGAAGCGCCGTCTGTCCCTCCACTCACTCTTTGGACGCCGACGCCGGCCTGATCGCGACCCCAAGCGCAAGTCCAGGCCCCAGCAGGCTGCCGCCGCAGCGGATGGCATTGTCAGCACGGAAAATGTCCAGCCAGAGACTTTCAGCGAAAAACCCTCTGCCCAGTCCGCACTGGCCGCAGCGTCGACTTCATCAGTGTCGGGTTCTTCATCGGACACGCTGGAGTGCCCTCTGTGCCTACTGCGCTACGCACGCGAGCGCTTCCCAGACATCATGACCTGTCACCACCGCTCGTGTGCAGACTGCCTGCGTCAGTATTTGCGTATCGAGATCTCAGAGTCTCGAGTCAACATCTGCTGCCCCGAGTGCTCAGAGCGCTTCAACCCCCACGACATCCAGATGATCCTGGGGGACCGGGCACTCATGGAGAAGTATGAAGAGTTCATGCTCAGGAGGTGGCTGGTGGCTGAGCCCGACTGCCGCTGGTGCCCTGCTCCTGACTGTGGGTAAGAACAAGAGCTGGGGAATTCTATAGACTGCACGGGGGATAACATCTTATAGTATAACAATACACTGACATTTATGGCAACACAGCATACTCTAATAGTTAGCCAGATAAGTTTCAAGCATTTGACATTATATTAAATAATATATATTAATATCTCTCTTTCTGTCATCTTCGATGTGCCTCATGATTCATACCTCGGATCTAACAAATACTCAAGTCCCAAAATAACGCTGTCAGCAGCTACATCAAGGAAACTTGAAGGCTGTAATCTGGCCTTTTGAAGTTCACCCCAGCTTCTGCATTGATGCCCGAGTTATAAATAACTCGTCACAGTAATGGACCTATTTACTCTGTCACCTCATGAGTCAGCCAAAAAAGACGTGAGCAGCAAGCGATGATGATGATGATGATGCCTGTTATGAGGCTGTACTATCATTTTTCTCACCACATAATACATAGATGGGTAAAAAGGATCTCAGACCAAGTATGAAGAATATTACAAAACGAAAGAAAGAAAGAAAGAAAGAAAGAAAGAAAGAAAGAAAGAAAGAAAGAAAGAAAGAAAGAATGATTATTGTTGTGCTGCGAGGGGGTTAAATTAATCAAACATGCAAGATAAGAAATAAAACAGTAAAACAAGAGCACATAAAATATAAAACAATCTAAGTTTGAAAAAGAATATTTAAATGAACAAAGTGAATAAAAAACACTTCCTGTTATTGAATTTGATATTTAGCGATGTTATTCAGCTCAATGTCAAAATGGAAACTTCTCCAGACCTCTGTAGTCCATTTCTTCAGCCACTGCTGGGGGAAAAAAAATGTTATTGAAACCATTTCTCCGGTTTCCGTCTTTCACGACAAGGTGACGGTGTAGGTGAGGGTCAGGTCAGGGTCTCGTATGTTTTTCAAGCTGGTAAGGATTCAACAGTTTGCTCACAGGGGCCTGAACGAAGGCTAATATTTGTTTGTTTTTGCAAGCTCGCCCAGCTTTACCTGTTCTTTAGTGCACCCTGGGGCCATGACCACCACAATACACAGACAGCATAAAAATGCTCAATTGTTGCAGTTTATTTTTCATTTTTTATGCGAACAGGAGTATTTTTAAAGAAAATGATTCATGCATTGTGACTCATAGCTGTTAACCCAAATTTCATGCTTTTGGTTATCATTGTTAGCTTCGTTCAGTAATGGCTTCACTCTCTCTCTCTCTTGTCTTTGTTACATCAACACTGCTGACCCTGTCTTATAGAATAATGGCTCTTTCATGAGCTTCAGCTGTTCTTGCTCTCATCACCTCATCAGTGAAGCTTTGGCTCACTGTCACACTCTCCACTGGTTAATGCTGTCAGCCTTTTGTTGTTGTATAATTGTGTCCACCAAGTTATTGGGACAGCTCAGCCATTGGATTTATTAAAGTTAAGGATCCTCTGCACGAACATTTGCGGTAAAGATATAAATAATTTATCTTCATGCAGAGTTTTGACTTTACAGAGGTGCCATACATTCAGTTTAATTCAATACTCGCGTTGTTGGCTTAGTGTTCCTAACATGACATGAGTCAAAGCTGAACAAAAATGCCATTGATATAATGTGATTATAAATTGAAATGTATAGAAACCATACCAGAAGGTTCATTCTCTCAGGTCTCCCATCAACTTTACGACTCTTCCACCATTTGCCATCAGCTGGCCTCACTGAGGTGTTAGTGGAGACAGTCTGGATGGAAGCAGTCTAGACTCTGTAGATATATGGTGCCCACACACATGTAAAGTGTGTCAGTTTCTCGGCCAACATTTGAAAAAAGCATCATAAAATGATGATCAGGTCAGAGGTTGCATCAGACTTTGTCCGTCATTTTGACAGAGAGGAGGAAAAAATTCTGTCTTAATCCATTTTTGCCCTTCCTCATAATTTTTAATAATATGGAGTTCATTTCATTTCAAACATGACTCAGATCACACTGACGCACAGAATTACAGATTATGTCTTTATTAATGAATGGTGGGAGAAAAGATGAACAGAGGCACTGACACTGCGTCACTTTCATATCAACACCATATGAAGCAGATAAATGATTTTTAACTGCTTGCTGCCACTTCTTTCCCCCAAGACTGCGTTTCCCAGAAATTAAGTTTACATATTATTAAATTGTTTCCATAATTACGTGGTGTTGACTAACGGAAAAACGTGTTTACTGTTGCCAAATAGTTATGTGTAAGTGTAATTTCAGGGCTGCCTCATAACATCAGCTGTAGCTGGCTGATAAACGTTATCTGTGTAACTTGCTTGTTCTTCATCCTCCATTGCATCACTCCCCCTCCCCCCGGCTTATCGTCAACATTACAATCGGCTTTCTAGAGAAACTTTGGAAACTCAACTGTCATGACTGCATGAATGAAACCATAACTCTAAACAATGTATTGAATTCCAGTTTTGTTTGAGAGTTAAAGTTCACTATGGTCCAATTACCAGATCCTTCCAACTGTAAAGTTATTTTGTTTTGCATCAGTTTTTATCTCTTTACAGCTCATTAATGTGCACACTCGCCACCAACTGCACAAGGGAATCTACTAACACTGTGGTTACTGACAGGGTTGCATGTGAGTGACTTAATGTCACAATAGTTCAATCTTTTAATCTTTACATTTTTTTTCTCTCTATAAACCATTCGGTCTATATAACTTCAAAAAACTGTAAAATCATACTCGTCAGGTGATGTCTACAAGTGTTTCGTCAGACCATCGTAAAGTCTAGCGATTAAAAGTTTGGTGTCTTTGCTCGAAAAATTACTTAAATGATTAAACGATTATCAAAATGGTGGCTGATAAATCAAATTAATCGTTGCAGCTCTGAAGTATTTCTAAGTAATTTAGTTATGATCAGATGTCTATGTACAATAATACAAGGACCGGTAATAAAGTAATGATAAAGGTAAAATATTTAAAGTAAAGGAATGACAAAGGTAAAATATTTCAAGTAAAGGAATGATAAAGGTAAAATATTTCAAGTAAAGGAATGATAAAGGTAAAATATTAAAGGTAAAGGAATGATAAAGGTAAAATATTTAAGGTAAAGGAATGATAAAGGTAAAATATTTAAAGTAAAGGAATGATAAAGGTAAAATATTTAAGGTAAAGGAATGATAAAGGTAAAATATTTAAGGTAAAGGAATAATAAAGGTAAAATATTTAAAGTAAAGGAATGACAAAGGTAAAATATTTAAGGTAAAGGAATACTAGTACCTTTTCAAACTTCTCTTACATCACTACCACTTTCTTCAGGTCTGCTGTCACTGTTACGTCTCTGGTATCAGCTGATGTTTGCACGCCTGTTGGATTAAATGTGTGTCTTAACCAGCGTCTTGACTAAGTTAACAGCTGTGTATCAGCTGATTTGATACTGTTCAGGGAAGTTGTGCTCAGCTGAATAAGTGTCTCTGTCCTGCAGGAATTACATTTAGAAATAAATATATTAGAGTTCTTATTGGGTGCCTAGCAGCGTAGCCTGCAAAGGCAACCATTGTGTTTGTAGCTTTTCCTAATTTTATTATTATTATTATTCTTATATTATTATTATTATTATTATTATTATTATTGATCTACTTTCCGCTGCAATTGAAGTCTATGGCAGCCCTTAGAACGCCATGCTGATCAAGACGAGTTCAACGCACTCTATGACGTTAATTTGCGCCATATTGGATTTTCTGCCATTTTGAATTTTATCAAAAACCTTCAAAAAGCATCAGGTCACACAGATTGTCCAATTTCCATGAGACTTGACACATAGTCTTCAGACCAAGCTGCACAAAAGTTATCATGTGGATTTTGTAATTTCACTTCCGTTTGTCCGTAGCAGCCAATCAAACTCACCGGTGACGCCGCCAAACAGGAAGAGAGGCCATATCTCGGCAATCGTTTGATGTTTCGACTTCAAACTTCTAAGACAGACTCGTGACCACTTCTTTGAGAGGCCCAATCATTTTGGTGACCTTTGACCTTTAGGTGGCGCTATAAGTAGCCAAAATGCATTTTTTCTTATATCTTCATATTGCTTTGGACTTTAACCTTCATTCCAGTGTTGACTGATACTCTGAGACATCCCAGTACACTTGGTAAAGGACTGTGTAATACATGCATAAAGATTTTGAATTTAGTCAAAAACACGTTTATGATTACAGAGGGCACACACTTTGTCTGATTTACATGAAACTTGATGGATATGGTCTTCAGACCGTGTCTGGCTGATGGTTGAAGTTTCATGTCTGAACTCCAAACTCTTTTGCCATAACAGCCAATCCAAATCGGCGGCGAAGCCACCAAACAGGAAGTGGGCCAATATCTCTGCGATGCCTTGGTGTATCGCCACGAAATGGGCTCATGACGCCTTCCTGAGCAGGCATAGGCTTTGTTCTTCCTTTTCGTCTGTTTCTGATGTTCCTGTGATAACCCTACCATGTGCTGCTGAATGGCTGGAACAGTCTTAGAGTTGAAGTGAGGTTCATACATGTACTGAATGTATTAACAGGCCAGGTGCTGTGCTCTCCTCTAAGGTCTTCTGATTATTAATGTCTCATCTGACCCATACAAGAGGGTCACCAGTAGGTCTGTGAGTCAGCAACCAAGCGGAAACAGTTGCTCCAATTCATTTTATAATGTTCACTGATAATAAAGCCATTCATCTGAAGCAGTAATTTTTGTCTGGACATAAACAGCAGCCGTAACAATGAATTTCATAATGGCAGTTTGTTGACTTGTATTAAATTTGCATGTTTATGACACGCAGATGTTGGACTTTGCCATAGTCAAGCTGTGTACTTGCGCTATAATGGCTCTCAAATTGACCACTGTAATGATTGATGATACCATGGTGACATGCGGTCATGCAGAACTGAATGTGCCAGTACTGATTTATTGCAGCGGAGCTCATTTGTGAAATCATCATGGAAAGTCAGCTAATTTCCTGTGTTTATGTGACAAACACTTCTCAAAGAGGTGTAAATAGCACGAGTGTATACTGTGAAAGTGTATTTTTCTATTGGCTCTTTGTTTTTTTCCATCTTAGTTTCTACTCCTGCTCCACCCCTACTCTTAGCCCTGCTGACCCCTAGTGTCAGGCTAAACTACTACATCCCTTCTCTCCTAACCACCATTTTGGCTGTTTTGTTTCTCTCTCAGTTACGCAGTCATCGCGTTTGGCTGTGCCAGCTGCCCAAAGATCACCTGTGGGCGTGAGGGCTGCGGGACAGAGTTCTGCTACCACTGCAAACAGCTGTGGCATCCCAACCAGACATGTGACACGGCACGGCAGCAAAGAGCCCAAACTTTCCGCCTCAGGAGTTTCAGGTCCTCCTCACTGAGCTACAGCCAAGAGAGCGGAGCCGCAGGTAACGTACAAATCGAAATATGTACCTTCAGCGAACCCATCACCCTCTTTTATAACCTCGTACTCGGGTGTATTCACAGTATATAATACGCACTGTATATATTCACCAAAAATACAAAACGCTTCACCAGGCGACGACATCAAGCCGTGTCCTCGTTGTGCCGCCTACATCATCAAGATGAATGATGGAAGCTGTAATCACATGACCTGCGCTGTCTGCGGCTGTGAGTTCTGCTGGCTCTGCATGAAGGAGATCTCTGATCTGCACTATTTAAGGTGAGACAAACACACGGAGTGAAAAGTGTGTGTGTGTGTGTGTGTGTGTGTGTGTGTGTGTGTGGGGTCAGGAATGAAACCATAACTCTAAACAATGTATTGAATTCCAGTTTTATTTGAGAGTTTGTTATTGACTCTGGAAGAAGAAGCATGACAAAATAATCTTATGGTCCAATTACCAGATCCTTCCAATTGTGAACTTCTTTTGTTTTGTATCAGTTCTTGTCTCTTTACTTGTTTTAGCAGTTAAGATAACTATGATACTCACAGTGTGCCCCCGATATCCCCCCTGTCCTTACAATCCTCTCAGTCCGTCAGGCTGCACTTTCTGGGGGAAGAAGCCCTGGAGCAGAAAGAAAAAGATCCTCTGGCAGCTCGGCACGTTGGTGGGTGCGCCCGTCGGCATTGCACTCATAGCTGGCATCGCCATCCCCGCAATGATCATTGGCATCCCAGTCTATGTGGGCCGAAAGGTGAGGAGGGATATGGAACCACAGTGATAAAAACCTAACGTTTATTAAAAAAGAGGAATCACAAAGGGACGCTGGAGGTGCTGTTATTAACGATGATCTTCCTCCTCAGATCCATAATCGCTATGAGGGCAAGGACATCTCTAAACACAAGAGGAATTTGGTAATAGCTGGTGGTGTGACGCTCTCTGTGATTGTGTCGCCTGTGGTTGCAGCAGTAACTGTTGGTAAGATGTTTTCCCTTTTCACTTTCTTTCTTTCACATTCTGTTTCCCAACATCTCATGTAAAACGCTGCATTAAAGCACCATTTGTCACATGCCACTCATTTACCTCACATAAGAGTGTTTGGACAGGAATATGCCATATATTTGAAGCTCAGTAAAACTTCCACTGTGTAAATGTGTGCCTAAATTTTGTCTTGTAGGAATCGGTGTCCCCATCATGCTTGCTTACGTCTACGGAGTTGTCCCGATCTCACTGTGCAGGAGCGGCGGCTGTGGAGTGTCTGCTGGCAACGGCAAAGGGGTGCGAATCGAGTTCGATGACGAAAATGACAACATAGGTAGTGGGGCGGCAGCCACAGGTGAGCATCTCTAACTCATGGAAAGAAAGATAGAAGGAAATGTTCCCAGGAGAATCAACAAGAGGCAGAAGCACAAGTTAAACTCTGGCTTCAGCTGTTCACAAGTGAAAATTTGTCTTGCAGTCAGACTAAAATACAAAAATCAGTCGTCAATCACACATTTAATACTGTTTATCAGGTGATGAACATCCATCTTTCAAAGAAGCTCAACAAACCATGAAACATGTCACATTAGAAGACATATCATTATCAGTAAACCTGCTGAAGTTTTGCTGCTTGTATTTGTCCACCACTTATCTCTCTCTCATTAACCTGTCAGCACCAGTCAGATATTTTTGGCAAGCGTTTATACACAAGCGAGTTATTCTAGTCATGGTTCGGGCTTATGTGTCATTATTATTGGCACAATCAGCTCATCACATGAATATTTGAAAAATACCAGCAACCACACCGCAGTAGGGGGTTGTGGTAGCTGTGTGTCTGCGCACATTTGTGTTCATGCAAACCCGTTTGGCTTTGCAGAAGTACACCTGTCGGAGCCTTTTGTGTGTGCATATAGATTATTCATAGCCCGCAAAGTGCCAAAAACAGTGGATGGGAGGTGTGGATGTTTAAGGTGTGCAGTGGTGTGAAATGACTGGCGCAGTGTCAGCGTTTTTTCCCATCAGAGAGTGTTTGTCACTGACGAACCGGTGGCTGCGTGAGGTCGAGCTCGTCGTACTTTCCCAGGAGGCGTTAAAAGGAAACGTATTGTATTTCTCACACCTTCTGTCAACACCGCCAATGATAATTATGAATCCACATGACAGCGGGGACTTTTTCCAGGAACAGGAGGTGTTAGACCTGATGACACGTATTCACACCTAAGAATGAATCAGTCTGTTGTTCCATCAGCCTGTAAAAGTCAAAGTCATTGATAGAACTTTAGAAGAGTAAACAGGACCCTGACCTCAATTTCTCAATTTGTTTGTTGTTGTTATCTGTATTTCCTTCCTTATTTTTTAATCATATTTCTTTCTGTCACAATTGCTCCTCCTTTATTTTTCCTCTCTGTCAGTCAAAACCTTCTTTAAATCAATAAAATTACACTTTTTTCCCCTTTAGACACAACCTCTGTGGCTGAGACTCGGCTCAACAATCCCAGCCTCGGAGATGGAGTGAGTGTCGGCGGCCTGACAGGCCTGAGCCTCAGTGTCAGTGGGAGCCACATGGAGCGCTGCGGCATGAGCTCCACGCAGCGGGACAACATGAGCGACAATGCCAGCACCACAGCCATCGCTGGGACCAGCATCACCGGCAGCCTCTCTGGCAGCTGCTACAACAGGTAACAGACTGGACCTGGATGATGTCTTCATTTGAATGACGTGACCAGCACAGAAAGCTGTGTTACGAATTTACACACTTCATATATGCATTTTTATTTGTTGTCTCCAGGATGGAGGTGCAGGCTGATGTCCAAAAGGAGCGCTGCAGTCTGAGCGGAGAGTCTGCCACTGTCAGCCTCGGGACAATCAGTGACAACGCAAGCACAAAAGCCATGGCCGGATCCATCCTCAATGCTTATATGCCTCTGGAAAGGTCAGTAATCAGAGCATGCGTGTCACAGCGGCACATTTGTGACCTATTTTTAAAAGAAAAATCCCTGCCCTAGTTTTTCTAGTACCTTTTGCCAAATAGCCTGTGGTAAAAACAAGTTCAGGCGGGTTTCTTCATTTGGTTCTCAATAAACATTCACGTGAATATGCATGATAGTTGCCAAATGATTAAGTTTGAGTGATTTTTATTTGCAGAGACGGTAGTCTGGAAGTTCAGGCAGACGTGGAGTCCAAACCAGAAAAGGTGAGGCACTGCAGCGCCAGCAGCAGCCTGGATGAAGCCAGCTGTAGCGGCAGCACCGTCGGCCTTAAAGGTGCTAGCGGTGGTACGTGCACATGCACCTCCACCTGCTGCTGCGCACAGCACGATAATCACTGCTGCCCATCGTCCCCCTGGTCAAAGGAACCCTCCACTTCATGGGGCAAGAAGAGCAAAGGGAAGCTGTGGAAAAGAGCCAGCAGCAGCAGCAGCAAAGGAGAAACTAAAATTAACGAGACACGTGGAGATATGGATGCTCAGCTACTGGAGCAGCGCAGCACTAACTCCTCCGAGTTTGATTCGCCATCTCTCAGTGGCAGCCTGCCCTCAGTGGCTGACTCGCACTGTAGCCACTTCTCATCAGAGCTGAGCTGCTCAGACCCTGAGACCTCACGGCCAGCTCATCCACCCTGCTCGGCCCCAATGGACCATCACCCCACCACTACCACCACTGCCACCTTCAACGACGTCACCATCACACCCATGCCTGAGGTGGAGCACGACCGTCTGGAGCATTATCCACCGCAGAGTAGCCACGCGGCCTTCGCCCACCGCCAGCTATCGTCATCTCCGCCTGCTTCACCAAAAGAGGGAAGCAGCGGGACGTTTCTGTACATCAGTGAGGAGGGTGGAGGCGATGTTGCAGATACCGAGGTGGAGAGGGATGAGAAAATAAAAGAGACCACCAAAAACACTGCCGCACAGCCTGACAGCCCAACAAGGAAGCGCTGCATACAGACAGATATCTAAAGGAATTCTTCTCTTGCCAGTTAGCCTTATCGCCTAATTTCACTCTTGAGTGCATATTGGAAGGCTGTTGGTCAAGTTTAAGGCTATAAATGAAATTATATATTACGTGAATGTCAGCCTGTATAGTTACAGAGAGGGTCGATGTCCAAGTTTGAGAGAGATTGTGTGAATCAAGTAAGAAGGAGCACAGTAAAGTCAGAGCAGACGTGGTCTGTTCTTCAGTGACAGAACAAACAGACGTGCACCAGAAGGTGGAGTAGAATGTATGTGGACAGGTTTTAAGTATGTTATCAGGGTGGAGAGACACAGCAGAAGGTCCGTCCAGCTATTATGAAGATCTGCAAAGTCTGACCCCTGAATGATTTTCTGAATCCAAAACCCTTTCCCTGACTTACGCAAAGCAGAACTGATAAAAGCTGGAAGGGAAGAAAACAAATGATGTTCTTTTCAATAGTAAGTCAAGCTGCTATTTAAAGCCTGAACCTGTTCTCCCTCGTGACATCTGCAAAAAAAAAAAAAAGTGGTTTTCTCCGGATGTTTGCATGAATCAGGGACGGTCATGTCATCACTGTGGTCCACCGCCGTGCCACCAGATCATTCTGTGACTTCTTAATGTGGCACGAGAAACACCACAGCTAAAGGATTGTTGAACCTAAGAGGGACCAGTCCATACAGTACAGTAGCAAATTTTATTTTTCCATAATCATCTATAAAAAAAAAATGTTGCTTTTGTTTTGTTTAAAATGTGACTTGTTTTTTTTGTGCTTTTGTCTTTGCTCATTTTTTTATTTTCCATTTTGGGAAAGTTGGTTTTAATGTTGAAGCCCTCTGTTGGGTCCAAACCTTGTCGTATAATTTGGTGAGACGACTCAAAATAGCCTCCCCTTTGTTTCTTCTTTTCTTTTTTTTTTTGAATGTGGATTTGAGACAGTTGTCATCTTGCATCAATTCACCTTCACGCCAAGTTTATCATGGAATTATGCAAGGTATATTAAAGAAAGGGAGCATGTAGCATTTCTCTGGTTTGTTTTAGTATTCAGTCACTAAAACTGTAAAGTCAACCAAACAAGCAGTGTATTTGCAATAAGAAGCTCTTACAGCTCACTATACTCAAAGGTGCAATGAGACTCCACGTGTATTTGAGCACACACATCACGTCAGTGAATTTATGGCGATACAGGAGTCAAGTTTTGATCCTCCCTCAGTAATATCCAAATCAAAATCAAATTTTTGATTCAGAGCTTTTGGTGTATTTGAACTGTTTTGTTTTCTTAAATCCTTGCAGATGATTAATGCAGATAATTTTATATTTGTTGGACCCACAGTGCCTTTTGAGGGGAAAAATCCTTTGTATAGTGATTTTATTTTTTATTTCCTTGTTCTGTATGTCTTCAAATGATAAACATAAAAGTCACGAGAGAATGAGTTCTACTTGCCTCACAGATTGCACAAACGCTGATGGAAAATACCCTCCCCCGAGTGCTAATGCTAGCTGTCACACTAGCTTATTTAGAGTACCAAAGACTGCTCTCAGGCCACCACAGTTTAGACTACAACCCTTGACAGAACCACTAATAGATGTAATGATACCTGAATGATTTCCTTTTTAGAAATCTGGAGTTCAGTCTGCGAGGTTGAAAACTGGCGTCTGCAGATTAGAAAACTGTGGATTAAGTCTGATTTTAGGGCGGTAGTTTGTATCTGAAGACCAAAATGTCTTTTTTGTTTTTAAGTAATTTTTTGGGAGTTAAATTTTGAAAAAGTTTCCCCTGAAGTAGCCAAAGCCAGTTCACCTTTTTGTCGTCGCTCCCGTTGGCAATAAAGACCTGTTCATCAAAGCGATGAGCATTTTGAGCATTGCATGTTGTGTTCAGCAGCTGCTATGAATTTTCAGCCTGACCGCAGATTACTCTGTTGGGATGTTGACCAGCCGAGCTCAGCGTGAGCCGTCTGGGAGTAAAGAGTTAGAGGAGCTGCAGTGTTGACTGAAAGAATTTCGGTGCGCCTCAAAAGCCTCTAGCTGCAGGATATTCCCACCCTGTTTATGTTCCCTCTCCTAACGCCTGTTAAATTCCTGTGAGTTTTATATTATTATTTGAAGACTAGTGCCTGGTCTGTTTTCTAACTTGGTCAGAAGAAGCTTATGCTATTTGAAAAAAGTATATATTCCCTAATTATTTACTTTATAATGTGCATGTAAATGCATATCCTTACACAATAAAACTCTCAATCAAACTTGTCGTCTGTATATTTTCACATGAAGTGATGGTTTCCTGTCGTGCACTCACACACACTTCACACAGAGACTCATGAAAGCATCCACATAGCAGTTTATTATTTACATTTGCATTCAAACTATTTACATACAGTACATGCTCTTTACATTCCATGAAGCAACACTTCAAGCCTCATGAGTGTTTTCATTTAGTTGAGATTTTCTTTATGATTTTTAGATGATAGAAGCAACAAAAATGGGTAATCGGAGATTGGACAAAGTGTGTTAATACATAAATACCTTAAAATATGAATGAAGTTAAGGTTGTGGCACATTGTGCTATACAGAGATGTACATTCTTGTGCATTATAGGGCTGATTTAAAAGAACGATACCTAAAGGCTGTGCACACACACACAGGTGTTTTCATTTATTTTGGCTCATTAGATCTCTCCTAATTTGTTGCAAACGGGTGTGAAGATGCAAACGGTTATCCATGAATCGAGGTTTGTCTGCACACATCCACACAGACCGGAGGGAAGCCCTAATTGGACAAATGAAGTGGAAACATCTGTGCACGTGGACCGTGTATGGTTTTAAAAATGTGGACATAGACTCATAGATCTCATGGAATTTTTAAACCAGTCTGAAGGTAGACAAAAAGCTAGTTGACCTTAATAGACCTCAGCTGAGAATATTCATCTTGCCTGCCAAATAACGAGGAGTTTCATGTTGTCTGACTGTGTGAACAAGATACGTTTCTACAGTTTATTCAGACTGACGTAAGAGATATTTAATGGTTGTTTTCTTAAGGTGCTGTGTCCTAATTAATGCTTAAGAGACTGAAGTGTCTGGGGTCATAACGACTGTCACCCAGCAGATTACTTTTCTTTAACACCAAGTACATTTGTTTGTTTGAACGGTGGCTGCGAGGGATTCTATGAACAGAAAATGAAACCAACATCCTAGACTAGTTCCTTGTTGCAGCAGCAGGGAAGGTTCTCAGTTATGGAAAAAGTCACTAAGGATGCATTCAAAAATAATCAGAGACTTTCCAAATGTAAATACTGTGCACCTATTCACGCACAAAGACACAGTCATCTTGGGTACATTCAAGATTGAACCTGAGACCTACTATAAGTCTTACAGTACATGATTTAGTCACCTAGAATGCTAATACAGTAGCCGGATGTTTACTACACCAACCCTCAACCCTAAAGTCACTAAAGTGACTGATAATTAATAATGACTTAAACGCTGAGCTCAGGATCTTTTGGATATTTTAACTATGGTAAATCAATATATTTTTTTTACCATTTTAAAAGGTCCAGTATGTAGGATTTAGTGGCATCTAACAGTGAGGTTGCATTGCAGATCACGTCCAACTGAATACTACTCGCTTCACCCTCTCCCTAAAATTATGCGTGGCCTCAAATTGTGTAAAAACTACAAAAGGCATTTAGCCAGTGTTTAGTTTGTCTCTTCTGGACTACTGTAGAAACATGGCGGTTCAACATGGTGCACTCGGTGGAGGAGGACCTGCTCCCTCTGTGGATATAAAAGGCTCATTTGAAGGTAACAAGAGCACGATTCTCATTCTTAGGTGGTTATTATTTTATATTTATGCCATGTGCTGCCAGTAGATCCACACAAATCTTACACACCGGACCTTTAAATCATGGTTAGGTGGTAACGCTTAACTTTAGAGAGAAGTGTTTCGTGTTAAGTTGTTGGCTTCTTTTTTAGTAGCAGCTGTAATGAGAACACATGTAAACAATGATACGTGTCTTGAATTAGCTGGAACAGATGAATACATAAAGAATAGACTTGGACCTTGAACCCCTCATGTCTACATACAGTTCAGTTGAGTTGAATCAGTTGTGTCATGAGCTCAGTGAACCATTTTAGAACCAAACACAAATTAAAATAAAACGTTTAATCTTGGCGTGTTTCATCCTAACTGTGGTAGAAATCTCAATAAGGCACACATAATACACTCAGACTTTCCCCGTGTTACTCCACCATTCTGACAGAGCTCTGCAGCCTGTCACACAAATCTGTATATACAG
The DNA here is from genome assembly GCF_000972845.2 of Larimichthys crocea. NCBI lineage: Eukaryota > Metazoa > Chordata > Actinopteri > Sciaenidae > Larimichthys > Larimichthys crocea. The sequence goes on along the minus strand of NC_040023.1, from coordinate 44,767,745 downwards.
TACATTACATCATAATGTGAATGATTTATAGTACAAGCGGGTCATGAGTACCTTGACATTAGCCTTTTTTAAAATAAAGCTGCCATTATGTAAGGTTGTGTACTCAGGAGTTATGGTGTGGTTTGCACACGTTGCAGATGGTGCAGAGCTGAAAGAGAACTGGTCGTCCGAGGAGGCAGGAGTCCCAGGAGTTAACGCCTTTCGTTTTTCAAGTACTTACTACAGCTGATGGCTTTAAAAGTTCTTTTCCTCCATATCTGCGACAGAACAGTACACCTGTGTCCACACCTGTTTCATTCCTCTTCCACATTGTTCTTCAAACAAACATCAAACCTGGAGGGAATTAACAAAAGTCAGACTCTTGTTTTTTTTTGTATGTGTAGGTGTAACCTGTAAAGTGCACAGTAAATATAGTTTTTAATGCAATATCAGTTACTTATTATTTGTCTTTAGTGTTTGATTTTCCAACAACAACATGAATAACATTAGCATGAGAAATTTAGTATTTTATCCAGAAAATTCACTTGCTAAATCCTTCATATATACAATATGTCTCTTTTGGTTTATGATTCTAAAAACTGGACATTTTGTCCAACCTTTATAAGTGTTGGTTCAGAAAACAACAGATTCTAGATATTTATTTAAATGTAAAAGCTGAATTTTATTCAAACTAGTAATAATACATCTCTTGGAAAACACAGGCAAATAAGGATTATATATAAAGATTAGAAGGAAGCCATTCAAAGTTAAATAAAACTGTAAAGATTATACTCTTTATTCATTTTGAGAGGAAGGGTAATTAAATAATAAGTTCAGGTAAAAAAACACCCGAATTGTAAAAAACAATCTTTGGTGTCTGATGATGTTGACAAAAAACATAATCTAAAGAATATTTGAACTGCAAGGTTGTTCCAAAAATAGTTAGATAGCCAAAACTTTTTCCAAAGTATAGATTTAGTTTTTGAAACACAAATCAAATTCATTTCTTATTTGTCAAGAATCACTGAATGTGTGTGTGAATTTGTGTCAGTTTCTTTACCCGTGGTGTGTGTGCAGTGTTGTCCAACAGGCTCTGTCTCAGCAGGACCGTCACCACCTCAAGCTCCTGCTCAGCCTCCCGAACGTTCGGATCCAGCTGGAGGACTTCCTGGAGGTCACTGCTGGCCGACAGGTAGTCCTAACACAGATATGCACATTATCAATAAGCAGATGCAAAAACTTATCTAATCTAAATGTTTCAACAGAATGAATGTGTGTTTAAGGCACCTGTAAGCCTTTATGAGCCAGAGCTCGTCTGTAGAAGGCTTTCTTGTTGCCCGGCTCGAGCTGCAGTGCAGAGTCACAGTCCTGTTTAGCCTCTTCAAACAGATTCAGTTTCAGGAAGCAAATGGCTCTAAAGAAAAAAAGAGGACTCAGAGGAGTCAGAGAAAGCAACGTGTTCATTCCTGTTATTCAGGATACTGCCACAGATAATGGTAAACTGGTAATTAAACTTATGGGTTAAGTTATTGGTAATGTCCATATTTATTATGTATGTATTTATGCAAGCAAATAAAAAATATCAATAAACAAATAAAACTAACATTTATGTTTAGTATTTTTCATGATGCCAAGATCTGTTATAAAACTGATGCTGACTGGCCTCGGTCTTAGAGGCAAGATTATATTTGTATATCATATTCTATTATTTGCTGCCATCAACAGCGATGACTGGAGTTGACACAAGGACGATCATGTGGTGCCCTCTGCTGTTTTCTATATTATACTGTTCTTAAAGGAGACCATCAGCCAGCTCAGAAACCCTCTTTCTAGAGACTTAGTTACTTTAGATGGGATTACCCTGGCCTCCAGCTCCACTGTAAAGAATCTTGGAGTTGTTTTTGATCAGGATTTGTCCTTTAACGTCCACATAAAACTAATTTTACATCGTGTCTCAAGCGGATGCAGAAAAACGAGTCCACGCATTTGTTACTTCAAGGCTGGACGATTGTAACTCTTTGTTATCAGGCTGCTCCAATAAGTCTCTTAGGACTTTGCAGCTAATTCAGAATGCTGCTGCACGTGTTCTGACAGGAACCAAGATCAGAGATCACATCTCTCCCATTTTGGCTTCCTTGCATTGGCTGCCTATTAAATCTAGAATAGAATTTAAAATTCTTCTCCTTACTTACAAAGCTCTTCATGGTCAGGCACCATCATATCTAAAAGAGCTCATAGTACCTTACTACCCCTTTAGAACACTGCGCTCTCAGGATCCTGGGTTCCTTGTGGTTCCTATAGTCTCCAAAAGTAGATTGGGAGCCAGAGCTTTCAGCTATCAGGCTCCTCTTCTGTGGAACAAACTACCATTCTGGGTTCAGGAGGCAGACACGGTCAACACCTTTAAGAGTAGACTTAAGACTTTCCTTTTTGATAGAGCTTATAGTTAGGGCTGGCTCAGGTCATTCCTTAAGGACTAGACTGCCGGGGGACCCCCCCTCCCTCCCCTCTCATTTTATCATTCATCATTCATTCATTTGTTCTGTATACGTGACATCTATTGCACGTCTGTCCGTCCTGGGAGAGGGATCCCTCCTCTGTGGCTCTTCCTGAGGTTTCTTCCACATTTTTTCCCTGTTAAAGGTTTTTGTGGGCAAGTTTTTCCTCACTGGAACCAAGGGTCTAAGGACAGAGGGACACTCCCTGTACAGATTGTAAAGCCCTCTGAGGCAAATGTACTTTGTGACTTTGGGATATACAAATAAAATTTGACTTGATTTGATTTGATTTGATTTTTTGGCTCTTTTTTATAAGCAGATAAATGAAATCTAATCACATTATGTCTCTACAGTAACAACTCTGCTGCTTGATATTAAGATAGCGAGAGGGCTGTTCTTGTTTGTGGATACTGTTTTATTGGTGACATAGGAAGTTAATATCACTCAGCATCTTATGAATGATTGTCTATCTCTACACTGAGCCTACAGTACTGTGTCTAATGGTGCCTCTGAAGCACTCATTGTTTTTTTATTAACACTCAACATGTGGAAATTGTCACGGATACAAAAATCAAACAATCCTACACAGTGTGCAAGTTGTCTAGGTTTGTTTTTAAGTGGTTAAATGTAACTAAGTACATTTACTACTATTACTATGAAGTATTATAGATAAATACAAATTCAAAGTACTTGTATTTTACTTGAGTATTTCCATTTTTTGCAACTTAATACTTCGACTCCACTACGTTTGTCTGATAGCTTTTGTTACTAGTTACTTTTCACAACATTTTTGGCCTTCCTGTCCATTGAAAACCATGTATCTCTACATTTGGTGATAATGAAACTGAATTTTTCTAAAAAACGGGAGGATTAAACTTAAAATTCTCATACTTCTTCAGCTTAATTAACTACTTTAAAACCCCATTTTGATTAATCGGAAAATTCATTGTCATAATATTACATTTTGCTGATAAAACTTATTTTATTATATATTTTTACTTGCGGGACTTGTACTTAGAGTAGAATATCTGATAATCTGAATACTTCTTCCTCGCTGGTTGTTTGATGCGTACCTGTTCGTGTAGAGAGCACATTCCTCTGGTTTTATGGTGAGACATTCACTGTATTTCTGCTGAGCCTCCTGGAATTGACCTTTCTTCACCAGATCGTTGCCTTCCCGCTTCAGTAAAGTATAGCTGGCCTCTTTTCTTCTGGCTGTTGGCAGACATAAGCAATTTAGAAAAAAAAATCAATACTGAATAAGATGAAAGAAGAAACAGTCATACGTATTGGTCAAAAGAAACAAATAGAATTCCTGAAATGTTTCTCTTTTCTTTCAGTGACTGATGACTTCAGCATCAGTGGAGGTTATTGAGATGTCCCACATATCAGGGTGGACTATTGAGCATTGTTTGTCTGCAAAAAGCTTTTCCCATCAGTTCAGTGTACAAACTTTTTCAGGAGTGATCAATAGATCCATCAGGCTGTCAGCAGAGAGCCTGAAGGGCCCAGACTCCTGCTTACTGTGCTCTCTGTTGTGCTGAGAATGTCACTATATCTAATGAGTTGGGGAAATGGATGGATACATCCACAGATAAAGAAGAAAACTGGGCTCAGCAAGGCCTGAAATTCACACTCTACATATACATGTAGCCTCTGGCTGAGAAGTGAGAAGTCATGTGACAGCGACAGCTGTGACAAAAAACTGCTGTGTAGCTGAGAAACTACGTCCATAAAGCACCAGCAATCTACATCAACCACCTCTGCAGCTGATAAAAACTTGATTTAATACAACGCTAAAGACAAGAAATTTAATGAAAAAGAAACCTGTAATAAAGTCAGAGGTGGTGGTGGGAACTTCTGGTGTTGTAATGTCATCTTGTTGCCAGAAAATGTATTTTAAGGACCAAAATAATCACCTGTTATTAGTCTATTAATATAATTTGTCTGTTTATGGACAATAAAAGCATACAACAGTACAATATCAAACATGTGCAGGTAGACTGAGCTTTTTTTTGGTGCTAAGAGAATGAGAGTTCTTACAAGCGTCAGGCGAGTAAGATCATTTTTAATATCAACATCAGCAACAGCTCAACCACTGTACAGCACTTCTAATTATCTGCAGCTATTTAAAGCACAGTGCTCTCTCACACAGAGAGGAAGATACAATAAACAAACTCAGGTCTTCCTTTGCTGTCATTTTAGAAACAGACCTCTGGTTCAAGTAAACCACCGAACCACAGAGAAAAAGTTCACACATGAAGATTAGAAAGAAATGATCTTCTGAACAGAAGCAAAGTGAAACTGAAAGACTAGAACGAAGGGAGGCTGCTTTACTTTTAATCTGTCATAGTAACTAAGTTCTAGACTTTTTTAGGGGTAGTCCGTGATCTTTAGAGGGAGATAGTAGGTTAGGGTTGGGGTTGGCAGTTAGCAGTAACAGTATAGACAGCACAATAGTGTATATCATCTGAAATCTTGACCCTAAATGTATTGTTATTAGGTTTTTCTAGTATGTAATATGTAATAAACTGTGTATATTGGCGTAGAACATTATGCTATAAGTATATGATGACCATTCCTATTCTCTATTATGTTTCCTAAGTTGCTGCAGTTGTAAGTTGGTGGGGTTGTTACACAGATTTGCTGTATAATTTAATAAAAATGATCAAATACCCCTCTATAATAGCACATTAAGACACTAAAACCTGTAGGAACACAACAGAAAAACCATGCTGTGAGTTGGTATGAAAAACTTTTGACATTTAGAGATTTCTGTAAGAATTGCTCCCAGTGATTGGATTGGATTGGAGTGCTTCTGTTCTGGAAATTCCTCAGAAACACCCTTATTGTCATTATCATAGGAAAGCCAGCTGTCATCTAAATGTCTCTAGTTTGTGGTTGTACAGTTTCATGATGCTGTGATTATCATAGAGGTCAAAATAGGTCATGTTATACAGAGAGACCAAGTTTAGAAAAATGTCTTACTGCAATGAAATGACTACTTTAAAGACATAAATAAAGCTGGCCTCATTAAATCCACAAGCATCTCAGCTTTCCAGTCAGCATAAATAATCAAATATACACACACACACACACACACACATACATTTATACTGAAGGAAAAATATTCATGTTTTTTGTCCAAAGCTGCATGGGATCAACATAATATGGGCACATCTAAGGGGAGGTGAGACCTTTTAAAATGACAAGCTAGCATGACTTGGTTGATACCAACAGATGCCTGAGGTTTGTAGTTCCATATGATACCAGTGTCTTCTACGACTATCTAGCTTTAAAATGAGCCACGGACAGACAGTCAAGCCAGGGACTGCAAGATTAGACTACTACAGGTGGAGAGAGTGATGGAGAAAATGATACTGAATGTAACCGTAAGAGTCTCCAGCTGAGGAAACACAATCTTACAACATAACATGTTTTGACTCATCGGTTCAAAACAAAACAAGTAAAACAAAATGGCTGACTATCAAACTACTGACTTACAGTCCCTAGTCAGACCTGCAGACGTCTGTATCTGTGGTATTTTATCTTTTATCTTTATTTTATCTTATCAAAGAATTCAGTTTGCTGTGACATAACATGATTTAACTAATAAATATGAAGTGTTTAACACTGATGTTAAACTACTTCCTATCTGTTTCCCCAGCAACAGCAATGTGCTATTCTGAGATTATCTCTGTCCTGTCTCTGTGCTGTAGTCATTAAGACTTTATATATGTGTGTGTGTCAGTTCAGGGCACATGCTAAGCCTGTGAATGGAAACTGTATGCCATGCGTATAAATGAAGCAATTTATCTGATCGTTTTTATAACATATTTACTGCACTACGTGTATTTAAATATATTTGAATAAATATATGATACATATGGAGCCTTCTGGTCTGTGGGAGCCGGAGCAGCCTACAGGAAACCTGACCTGGATTGTTCCATTACAGCAGCACTACACTCTGTGGATCGCCTTCCCGTCTACATTATTGATGATCCAGCCAGCCAGACACACACACACACGCACGCACGCACACACGCACACACACACACACACACACACTCTCTCTCTCTCTCTCTCTCTCTTTCAAACAATCACAATCTCTCAGCAGGAGAGCCTTCACCTCTTCTCAGCTTTTACACACTGACTTTCACCCTCTGACTTCTGCTGCTACCCTCTTACGTATTTTACAAAATTTGAAAAGACAATAAACAGACAGGAAGAAAAAAACATAAACGTGTCCAGGTTCTGTCAGAACAAGAGAACGTGTGTCCTCATGTGTGAGGGAACACTAGCTAACACAGCATCCTGACCTTCTTCCTGTGCAGCCCTGGCAGCTCGGGCTTGAGCCACTTCAGCGCTGACCGGTTTGTCTCTGTGTTGCTGCTGGACAGACAGAGGGACGACGGGAATCTCTGGAAGTTTTTCCCTCCACCCAGGTCCGTCCTGTTCAATGAGCATCTTGGTAATCCTGACAGGAGACACATACAGCATAAGTACAAACATATCTAATTTTTATATATAATTAGCTAGATTAACACTGTGGCACTGAGAACAGCTATATAGAATTCAACCATCATTCATTTGGGTCTTTTCACCTTGTTGTTGTTCCTACTGTGACATTAAATATGACACATGATACATGAAAAATGTCCTTTGTGAAAAAAGACCTGTCAGTCATGACTCACTCACATGGTTCACACCAGGTCTGAAGTGAAAACACCTATGTTCCCTACGCCCTTTGAAAAAAGGATGGTAGTTGTGTCTCAAATCCACAGTCTGTCTGTAGTATAGTGTCTGTAGTGTGTTCAGACTGGAAGAAGTGACAAATAAAGTCAAACTAATTGTGGATTAGTGGTGAAATAGCTCCAGGAACACCACAGGAAATAAATCAATACATTTTGATGTCTCTTTGTGGAGATTTTATCAGTAAAAGCATCCTAAAGGCTTGATTTTATTCATATAAGTGTGTTTATTTCTTGTATATAAATGGAAAAATAGAGTACTATATGGCTTTATATTGAATACCATTTGGATGTGGTATGAGAACTATCCATGGTGCTGAATGTGTTGCCTTTTTGTGCAGGTACGTGTGGCCTTCAGACCCCCCCCGGGCTTCCAGCCAACAACTGATACACATTTTTCTTGCATCTGTCACACAGGCCAGTAACTCTCTAACGTAACCGGTCATCCAAACCTAATACAGCAGCTGATCCCAAGAGGAGCTAGTCAGGGAAATCAGCTTCTTCAGTGTTTGGTTGAATGAAAATGTGCAGATTCTAAGGCCTCAATGGCATGTGATTAATCAGCTCTTCAACCCTCATTAACTCCAAGATACTAAATATACTGCATGGCATGCTGGGAGGAAAGTACATAAATGATGCACACCACAGCTGCTATGAATGAAGAAGATAAAGATGAGTCTAATCTTTCATATATAAAAATGATTTAACTTCAACGCTTTTGAATGAACTCAAACCTTAAAACTAGATTTTTAACAACTCACAGAAGCCACATGAAGTAGCTACAGTTTTGGCTGTTTTCATCTGACCTGTGGACGCTGTCATGAGCCGCCTGTACCCCGGTGTCTATCTGCAGGACGGTCTTAAAATCCACGTAGGCCTTTCTGTAGCGCTCCAGTGACTCATAGGCCATCGCTCTGCGCAGGAGGGGCTTCAAGGAGTACGGCTGCAGCTCCAAAGCCCTAAGAGGATCAGAGAGACGCACATACAGAGGATCAAACTGTCTACACCTGCACATTGTTTCATAGGTTTAACTGGGCTGATCTGCAGCTCTCCATTCATAAACATGCGAGTGAGTACTTTACTCTAGACAGAGATTCCTGCAGCCTCCTCACAGCACAGTCACAGAGTTTATAAGGGTCAACTAAAGGTGAAGTACATATGAATACAAATGAAGAGTATGTGAAAAAACATTTAAAGTTTTGTGAAAATTATGACACAAAGTGCAAGTTTATCTCATACAAGCTGAAATATATGCAAATATAACTTAACTATGAAGAAAAGCAGAACTCCACAGATTTTACTTATTAAGTAGGCTTTTGTAGCTCAACAGGGAGCTGCATGTAATCCAATAAACTGCCTCGAGTCAAGTCACTTGAGTCAGCATTGATTTGGATCTGAGGACTGAAAGCTTGAAAATGGAAAAAAAAACAATGTGTGGAGTAAGAAAGCAGCAGGCTCATCAGACTGCTCGTCACATCCGGTTGACGCTCTATTATCCGCCGCTAACACAGGACACATGAATCTCTCACCAAACTGTTGGCAGTCAAGTTGCAACACGCATGCACAGAGCTGATACTTTATAACATACTTGGTGCAGTCCTGTATGCAGTCTGTGCTGCTGCCATCCTTCAGGTAACAGGCCGCTCTGTTGGAGTAGAGAATACACAGGTCTTCGGAACTATCGACGCCTGCGGGAGAACAACCAGAACACACTTATCTGAAAGAGCAGAGGCTGAAAGATCATCTTTGAGCTCAGTAGTGTAACACATGGGTGTAAGGATAGGTTAGTAATATGAGATCTTGTTAAGTTTTGCTGTGTTTTGTGGCTTTAGTCTTTAGAGGTTCAGACCCAGGAGAAAATGGTACAACAGAGATAGCTCAATTTAAAGAGATGCTGAGGGGCTGACTGCTAGACAGATAAATGGTTGTGCTATCAGTCCCTCAGGTCGAGTCATTTTCTACTCTGTCCTCTGTCCTCTGAGGCTCCACTGCAGTTTCATAACAGAGCACCAGTCATTATAGGCTGCTTCAGTGCCCAAAACTGATGCCAACAGTACTTGTACTCCTCCATGTGTATCTATATCTTAAGGATCATCACACTTTGTTTTCAGTGCTGTCCTTCGAGGGTCTCTCTGCTACGTCTACTATGACATGAAGTCTAGTCTAATCTTTTTTTTTAGCCTGTGTCCTGTACAGCAGGAAAGGCCTGCCAGTCATGAGAGTAAAAGTTGGCTGAGTGCTCTTAAAGGTGCAGCATGACATTCAGTCTTACCTAAGAGCCTAGCACATGACTCCTATCTACGGTCAGTGGTGTAGCCTCGTGCCAACACTCCACTGCATTCACAAATCACCATGACGCCTCATGTCTCAGCTGCACTTTTTGGGTGTTCGACCTAAAACCTCATCATTACGGTTCACCCATCCACGCAGGTGACTGCTCGGAAGAGTGAACTCATCATGTAGGATGTAGGAGGGTAAGCACTGTCATGTTTATTCTGTGAATAGAGGAAATTGTGCAGCAAGAGCATAATGCATTGAAAATTGACATTGGATACTGTGGATTGTGGAGCCAAATGATACTGTGAGTCAACTTGTATCTGATAGCCTTATGAGGGCTAGTTGACAGATGCTCCAAGAGGCTTTCTGTGTGTCTCTGAGCCATCGATCTGTTGTTGTTGTTGTGACTTGTTGGCCATCAGAAGCTGCTTTTGAAGATTTGTCTTCACCAAAAAGCACATCAGAGTCAAGTATTTTACTCCAAAGATGCTTTTAAAACAGGTATGAATAAGTCAAGTATAAGGCTCTGTATGAGTAACATTATTATTATGGTTTTGACTGTATTACTTCTTTCTAAAGCTGAAACTGTGTTATCAGTTACATCAGCAACAATGTTGATAATAGAAAATTTCTTTGTAATTTTTCAGAAATGTATGATTCTGACTTCTTAAATGTGAACGTTTTAAAGGTTTGTTGTTTTGAAGGAGTTTTGGACAGCTAGTTGGACAAAACAAGCATTTTGAATCATGAGGTGACAAGTTTCTGAAATTTAATGGACCAAACTATTGATTGATTTATGAAGAAAACAGTTGCAGCCCTTCTCTTAACTGTCATTTACTGTGACATGCATTAAGCTCTCACGTGGTATGTAACTGTTAGTGTTACTGACAGTGTTATTTCAGGTTATTACAGGTTTTCTTTGGTGATGCAATACACAAGTTATTTTACAGTTTAACTGAAATGTGTCTAATCAACAGAGGTGTCTCTCTTCAGATAAAATACTGATCATGAGGTGAATTATCTAGGAGAATACACAAACTGTTCATATGTCTCCCACCTGCTTCAGCACATCCATCAATGGCCTGTGTGTACTTCTCCAAGGCGTCTCCAAACTGGCCATGTTTGAAGAGGTGGTTCCCTTCATTCTTGAGCCGGGCCAGGTGAGGAGGAAGGGCCCCAGCAGGGGCGTCCAGGTAACTTGTGTCCACTGCAGGGCTTCCCTGCTCCTCTTGTCCACCAGCAGGGCTGTTTTGCCTGCCATTGGCCACCCCCTTCTCCGAAGCTCCGGGAGTCTGGGGCTTTTCCATGTAGCCTCCACCCCGGCTTCTCGTCCCGCTCCCTCCTGTGGCCTGATCCGACCTACCTCCACCTGCTCCGCTGCCCGGAGGCTTCTCCTGTGCGTTCCCCATAGCTGCACTCCCTCTGCAGTGTGTTCAAACTCTTCCTCCCTCCCTGTGTCTCCCTCTCGCAGATCGCAGAGCTGCAGCTACATCTGCTCTTGGCTGGGGATTTCTGTTAGACACGCCCCCGGGATGGGATGTCGTGTGTGACGTCACAGAGGGGGAAGGTGCCACAGAGATGCAGTGCTGCAGTGAGACAGCTGTGATGGGAGAGCCTCCTTAATGCACACTGCAGGGTTTATCAGTCAAATAACCACTTATCATTTTCATGTTGTATTGTTTTATGCTCTTTTATTATATATATACTGTGTGTGTGTGTGTGTGTGTGTGTGTATATATATATATATATATATACATACATTACATATACCCACACACACACACACACACACACACACACACCACACACACACACACATATATATTATATATATATATATATATATCTACAATACACACATCTAATACTACATACCTACTACATATATACCACATATCATACATATACATATATATACACACATATACATCATACATATACATTATATATTTATTATATTATATAGTTTGTTCATTTCTAAATATATTTTAGTCAAAAAAAATATTCATTAAGGGTGCTTTTGTCATTTGGAAAAAAATGATTTGCCATCTTATGAATCAAAGTAGAAGACTGATACTATTGCCATGTCTGTATGGTGAATGTTAGGTTGCCAGCCGTTTGTTAGCTTCGCATAAAGACTGCAAACTGCTAGCCTGGCTCTGTACAAAGGTAAATGAATCCACCTACAGTGGATATAAAAAGTCTACAAAGCCCTGTTAAAATGCCAGCTTTTTTGATGTAAAAAAAACTTTTTTCACTTTTAATGTGACCTCTAACGTGAACAATTCAATTGAAAAACAAACTGAAATCTTCTAGGAGGAAAAATAAAATAAAAATGTCCTGGTTGCATAAGTGTGCACGGCATTAAACTAATACTTCATTGAAGCACCTTTTGATTTTATTGCACTACAGTCTTTTTGAATAGGAGTCTGTTAGCATGACACATCTTGACTTGGTAATATTTGCCCACTCCAATTTGTCAGATTGCGCGGGCGTCTCCTGTGCACAGCCCTCTTTAGATCACCCCACAGATGTTCAATTGGGGAGCCCCAGACCTGAACCAGAGTCAGAAATCTGAATCAGAAACAGAAAATGTCAGGAAAAATCCTACTAGAACAGCTGAATCCCACCCCCCTCCAAAAGATTTTGTTTGTTTTTTAATATCCACTGTACCATCACTCTAAAGCTCACTAATGACAATTTTCACATGTGAGTAGTCGGAGCAGGAAAAGCAATAGGTGATACAGGTGATTAGTTCAAAGATGGCTCAGTTCCATTAAGTGTCTCAGTTAAAAGTGAGTCAACATGCAATACCAGGACCCTGAAACCAGCTAAGCTAAATGGAATGCAGCCGTTCTCATGGTAATTAGTATAGTTAGACCTTTGCTTTTCCTGCCGAAATGTCTGCTGTGAAGAGGTCTGTTAACATGTTATTTCTCTTTGGTGTAATCAGCACAAAAAACAAAGTGTGAAAACAACAATTAGCTGTTAGTGTCTCCACTGGTTGCTTAGCAACTGCTTGCAACCAAGAAACAATCAGGCACATAACCCCAATAAAACAGTGAATTGGTGTTTGTTAATTTTTGATACAAATTAAACAGTTACCTTTGGACCGAACTATCTGTTTCCCTCTGTATCAAGCCTTTATGCAAAGCTAAGCAACCACACACACACACACACACACACACACACACACACACACTTCCCAAAATATCACACTATTTATTTGAAACACCTCAAAGAATACAAAACAACTAAACTGCTGTTTAGTTTGTTAACTTGAGCAGTTTGAAAAAAGATA